>NC_056749.1:298892479-299024979 GCF_019279795.1 Protopterus annectens
CTTATTTTTTAGATAAGCTTTAAGTGATAGCTTAAAGTGTTTAGTGGATGAGATTGACAGAATGGAGTTAGACGAGATATTTAGTTGGAAAATACAGATTCTCCTGCAGTGTTGTTGGCCTTGCAAACGGTGAGTAAGTTCTTGTTAAAGCAAAGTGGTCTGCTGGAACTGTAAGGAAGGATGCCATTTTGTAGTGCAGGGGGTTCAAGTTGGTTGTGTTGCAATTCTGTGAGTTAGAGAGAGTTTATTGTAAAGAATAATGTTGGGAAGCTCAAGCCAGTCTAGTATCCTTAAAGCTGTAAAATGATGTATTCTATATGGGCAGTCAGATGCAAACTTAGCAATTTTATTATAACATGCTTCTAGCTTAGATAAGTCAGTTTTCTTTAGATTAGTTAAACTGGAGAGGCATACAGTAGAGTGGAGATCAGATGGGTTTGTGATAATTTAATTTTGGCCATTGTGGTCAGGAATCTTTTGTGACTATATAGACTTCCTAGTTTCTTATGGACTTTTTTATAGTTAGGGAGACATGCAAGTCACATTTTAGGGTATTGTCTATTTCCACTCCAAGAATCTTTGTATGGGTTGTTGGGGAGATCACAGTATTGTCTTTGGCTATTGTGTTAAATGTTGGGCATGTGACAGATGTCTTGTTAGGTTGGAAGAGTAATAATTTTGTTTTGTTTGGGTTCAGGATTAGATGGGCATTGGCTGACCATGTTTAAACAGAAGTGAAAGATTCCTGTGTTTGAGAATGAAGTTGATAGAGAAGTTGCAGCACAGATAAATGTTGAATCATCTGCATACTATATTATAGAACTATGTGGAGTAGCTGCGTGTAGATTATTAGTAAAGAGGGAGAAAAGGAGAGGGCCCAAGATAGATCCTTGGGGGACACCAATGGATAAAGGAAGGCATGGAGATAGGTCACCCTGCCATAGAACAGATTGTTGACGGTCAGATAAATAGTTATGAAACCATGCTGTGGCAGATGGTGAGAAGGATAGTTCAGTTAGTACATCTATTAGTTTGGAATGGGAGACCATATCAAAAGCTAGAAGGATGGCAGATACAAAGTTGTTGTTATTCCTGTGATGGTTTACGGTATTAGTGAAGGATAAGAGATCTGAAGTGGTACAAGTGATGGACAAAACCCATGCTGAGTGTTTCCGAGAAGGTTATTTGTTAGTAAGAATTTCATGACCTGGAGATGAATGCACCTTTTGAGTAGCTCAGAAAGAGGTGAAAGAATAGCAATTGGCTGGTAGTTTGCCAGTTTTGTGGAAAGTCCCTCTTTATGAAGTGGGATTACATGGCAAATTTTCCACAGTTGAGGGACTTTGTTTTCCAGAATGGATCTATTTGTAAGGATTGATACTGGGAAGACTTTAGATTCAGCTGCAGTTCTGAGGTATTCACCGGGTAAGTTATCTACGGCAAGTGTAGTAGATTTTAGTTTTTGTAGTAGTTATTTTATAGTGGCTGCAGGAACTGGGGAGAAAGAGAATGAGGCATTGCTAGTTGTAGACTTGGGTGGTTTGGTATCAGGAGTAGGAGTTTGCTGTTTGGAAAGGGCAATTATAGATTCAGTAAAATGTTTGGTAAAAATGGTAGCTATGCCATTGGAATTGTTGTGGATGTTTGGCGTTGGTGTAGAAGATTTTCCTGGGTGAAGAATTGAGTTTATAGCTGGCCAGAATTTTTTAGGGTTTTTTTTTTTGATGCGTTTTGAATGTTATGATAGAAATTTATTTTATCTTGTTTTGTTTTTTTTTTTTTTTGCCTTATTTCTAAGTTCTTGATACTGTCGTTTAGAAATTAGTGTGTTAGTCTTATGCCATAGTTCCCAGGCTTTAGCTCTAGTTTTCAGAAGGGATCTATTGTCTCTGTTTACCAGGGGGCATAATTTGATTTTGCTGTGATGGTTCTAACAGGAGCATGTGCATTTAATATATCTAAGAAAGATTTATAAAAGTGGTTCACTCCATCATCTATGTCAGGGTATTTGAGTGGAGTCCAATTGCACCTTTGTAGGTCAGCTAGGAAGTTGTCAAGATTAAAGTTGTATTTTTCTGAGTTGTTTAAACATAGTAGGTTTTGGTGGGAGTATGGGTGTTGTATAAATATCTTTATGATGTCACTGTTTTTAGTGCTGTACTCTAAAACAAAACTCTTGTTTTAGTCATGTTTATCTGGGTAGTTATATGCTTATTTTTCTCTGCCCTCAAACCTACTGATAAAATAGGAACACCCATCCCATTACTATGTCCAAATGCCTTGTGAGAAATGGGGCATAGCACATTGGATGTATAGCTGCTGTCAATTATCATTGATATAGGATGACCTCCATTTAATTTTGAAAGTCTGATTGCTCAACCCTTAATAATATTTTCATTCATGAAAGAAGGATGACCATTATTAGAGTGAATATATGAAGTTCTGGAAGTATATTTCTTATAAAGAGTGCATGCAAACTGATTTTTAATATTTTTTTAATTTTATTTATAATGTAATAGTTAATACCAAACCAAAGCTTTAGTCCAGTGCAACTAAAACTACTAAATGTGTACTGCAACTTTTCAAAATTGCTCTAAACATTAAACTGTGTATTCTGTGTATTGGATGTTTAGTCATTGTAATTTTCTGTGGAACCATGACTATTACACAAAATATTCCAAATTAATTGAATATAATAAACAATTCAATTGAAAACTTTTTTTAACTGAACCTGTTGTTTTGAATGAAGAAAAGCTTCCCATATATCTAAAGCTGACCCCTCTGTATAATAAAATAATGGTATCATCTATTCCCTTGAAATGAATGACTTGGTAATGTAAGCACCCACTCACAATTATGGAATTCCTGTTTAACTTTATACTCATTTTTATTTATAGTATCCGACTTACGGAAAAGTGTGTGCCATATGACTCCTCCATCATCCAAGTAAGTATATACAATGTTTCCTTAGTACCAGTTTACATTTTCAGAACATGTGTATTATACCCACCTCAGAGTTGCAATATCTCTAAAATTTATATAGCTTTAAAGACATAAGGTACCCCTTACTGAATTAATCAGCTGATCTTTGAATTTGGGCAGCCTGTCTCATCTATTAATGCTTGTCGAAGCCATCATGATTCATTATTGCAGACTGTGACTTTTGCATCTTTTACCCATCTACACTGAATCTCCATTTATAACCCCCCCCCCCAAAACACACACACAAACACTTTTTTCCTTTATATAACACTCACCTAGCCTCCTTTAAGGTGGATCTGTTCATCTATATGTGTGTGATTCTGTATTCTTACTTACCACTCCTCTGACTGTATGTTTCTAAATAGCCTTGAGATGGTCATATATAAAACATCCCTGTTCTTGTACACTGAACTCATCTTGTATTTCCTTAACATTTTCCATCCTGTCCCTTTTACAATTTTCCATTACTTGTCCTATGTCTTTAATTCTTTCTTGCTCCAGTGCATTCTAATGCCTATTGGCTTTGTTCTTGTGATTCTCAGATGATGCTATGTTTCGTCCATGCGGCCTCTCCCCCGTTTATAGTTGCTCAACGTATTACTTTTTCATTTCCTTTTAACAAGCACTTGCACTGCATCCAGTCTATACCCTGATGCATCATTCTGTCCTCTGTTTCGTACTATTGTTGAGCTGTATGTACTAGCTGAGTTAAATGAAAGGTGATAGCATACTTGGAAATATCAGGTAGTCGCCACATGTCGTAGATCATTTGACCCTGATCTTTCACTGATTTCCTCTTTAAAACACTGCTTTATATCGAATTTTGAATTCTCATAAATATCAGATGATTTGCTTGCATATGATGATACCGTATGATAAAGAAAGCAAGCAGGTTGGCTATAATGTTTGAAAACTTTCCAGAAATTGTTTGAAAGGCTTCAGACTTACTGATTTTTATGGATATGTCCTCCCTTGTTTTGCTAACTAATAACCCCAGATATTTGGGATATGCCATTTTTTGAATTCCCATCCAGTTAATGCAGTCTCAGTTTCATCATTACTGATTTTTCTTATATTATATTTCAGACCTGATGCCACTCCAACATTCCCACCAACATTAAATAATTTCTCTCACTTAATAGCACACACACTTCTGCAAACATATAAATGGTACATTCAATTCCTATAGGTTCTTTAACTGCCGATAAATACTGCCAATTTTGGTATGCCAGTTGCTTCATTGATATAATTAATTCATAACCATAAACAGCACAGGAACGAGTGAGTGTCCCTGTCTCATGCACTGCTCCATCTTACACACCTCCAATAAACCTGCATTTACAAATATTGTGGAAGTAGGATAGAGGTATAAACTCCTTATCTACTGGAGGAACCTCTTCCTAAAACTCCTATGTGTTAGGGTACTAAAAATAAAAATACCAGTGCGCCATGTTGAATGCCTTCCTGATGTCAAACAGCTGTATTTTTGCTTTTAAAACGAGTTTCCCTCAGGTGGTTGAGATGGTTGTATAAGGAACAAAATGACTCTGTCGTAGTTCACTAATTGAAGGGTGCACCACTTCCGGATATCCAGCCATTTCCTTAGCTGGTATCTTCTGATGATCAGGGAAATAGTTCTAAAACTGATAAGCACCGGAATATTTTCCTCTGATTTTGATGTCACTATAGCATTGGCTGGTTTCCACAGCTGACCGTCTTCTCATCTATAATGCTGTTATATAAATAACCTAGCCTCAGTCAAACAACAACACTTCCTAGTTATAAATTTCAACTAGGAATCCATCAGTGTGTATCATATTATAATTTTTATGTTTCTGGAATGCTTACATTACGTCCACCTACACACCTCTGTCTGCCAACTTGCCTTTTTTTTTTTACCATATTTTTCTCTTATGTGCTAGTTGAAACTCTCACTCTAGTTGTACACTGTACCAGAACCAGGAGTACTAGCAAATCTGCTAATAGTAGAATTGTTTCCTTGGCATGAAGTAACAGAAAAAATAGCAAGTAAAAAAATCATCTTTATATTATATTATATTTATATAGTAAAGCAAGTAATGCAAATCACATGATTAATTAAAACATTATACAATGAAATTGTTTAAATGCCTAGGTATTTTAAAATGCATATACAATCGTGTACTGTATGTGTGCATGTAAACAAACAGCATTTTGTGCATATACTAAAATCTTCAAGTATATTTATATATATGAATATATACATATATATATATATAATTGTAGTCCTGATTTTATTTCTAAGCGCTCTTAACTCTGGTTTGAGAGTATAAGCATCAATCAGACCAGGTGGATGACTCAAAAGCTTAGTATTCATTTATTTTCTTGTCTTTTTATAAAAAAATTGCTTGTCCCCTCCTCTAAAATGTGTGTGAACAGAATGTAAAATCAGAAACGTAAAGTTGTGTCTCACCTGTACCTGCTATATGTTTATAAATGGAAAAGGTGTCTATTTTCCTTTATATATCAAACCCTTGATTTGTCTTTACTATATAATATGCAGTACATTTAGAGCACTTTACCATGTATATTGTATCTCTTGTGTTGCAATGTCAAAAAGATTTCAAATAAAAAGTATTCTTCACTGGATGTACTGTAGTATTTTTTGTATGTATATGTGTGTGTGTGTGTATATATATATATATATATATATATATATATATATATACACACACGTACACATCAATATATAAAAGTGTATATATATATATATATATATATATATATATATACACATACACATATTTATATATAAAAGTATATATATATATATATATATATATATATATATATACACACATACACACACATTTATATATAAAAGTATATATATATATATATATATATATATATATATATATATATATATATATATATATATATATACACACACACACACATACATACACAAATACAGAAAGTTTAATTATTATACTTAAAGTTCCTTTTTTCTTGATAACATCTACTTTTGTTTTAATTTGCTCTTCATAACACTATAAGTGTAACATGTTTTTATAGCTAAATTTCGGACCTTTAATAACTATTTCCTTTAACTCAGCAATGTGCATTAATATCGACCAATGCTTTTTAATGGCATTTTTGTATGGGATGTATTACAGTTGAAAGTCAAAATATACCTACAACCAACACCTTTTTTGGCCTTTGATATTTGATCATTCTTATTTTATTCAGAAAAAAGGATTTAATTTTACTATTTCTTTCTTCCAAAACTTTATTTTTAAATTGATGCATTTCTTTATTATACTATCCTCTACTACTAAAATCTATTGCCATGTGTTCTGAGTAGTTATAATACCATAATGTGTATTATGCCTTACTGACTCTTGACATATGATTTTGAACTATATTGATAAACATAAAGCTGGGATGCTTACTGTCCATTGCCAGATAAGTGCATTTTATAACATCTTTAACAAACATAGTAGTATTGAGGTTACCTTTAGTTTTGTCATTTAGAGATATATCTAAATAGTCTATTTGTTTATATTGTTTGTTTTTCTTAAACTTAAGAAGAGGTGTTGTAGCATGTAAGTACGGAATAGTCATTTAACTCACAGAGAGAACCATCCCATAAAAACAACAGGACATCGACAAACCTTTTATAGAAAACAAAATTTTTAAGAAAAATATTGGAATCAGAGAAAATTGCATCAACCTCCAAGCTATTCATCACCATGTTGGCATAAGTATACGTTAATGGAGTACCCAAGGCTTTGTCAACCACTTGCCTATAAACATGTTCCTGAAGCTGAAATACATTATTCTGCAGTACAGTTTTCAACATATTAAATATTAAATTCACATCAATATTTCTTAATACAGGTTGTGTCAAAATATAATCTCTAGCCATTCTTTTACTTTAATCAATAGGGATACAAGTAAAAAGTCAGTCAACATCTAATGTAACCATATAGCAAGTAACAGTGATGTGATCTAATCATACCTCTCAAATGTACAGATTTTCACAGAGTGTCTAGATTTTTGCCTCATATTTTTGGACTGTCTGTCATAAAACTTGTGATTTTTTTTGGACTTTTATGGCAAATCTGTGAGGACTGAATTCACAAAATAATGTCAGACATTTGAGTTTCGGACTTTATATCCTTCATGAAATGTATGGTAACACAAGACCTTTTATTCTAACAACTTTCTAAGTTTTTAAGACCGATATTTAAAATTTGTCCCTATTTTGGGGGCCTTGTCCGGCCATTATTTTTTACTTTGTCCAGAGTTTTTGTGCTAAGAGGTTGAGAGCTATGGATCTAATGTTCACCTGTATAACTGTTGCAAAAAGTCAGTATTATTTTTAATAATAGTATATGATGTACTTAACACCTGCTTAAGTTGATTTTCCATGTATTTAGAGATGGGTGTAATGGAGGGTCACTAAGGCATTTATTCACTTAAGGAATACCACAAATAAAAGGAATTATAGGTGTCTCAATATGTAAATAATCAAACATATCTTGTGTTATACACCCTGCTTTTACATATTAATAACTTGCATTTTTACTTATTTGCCACCGTTTTCTGCCTCTTCAAAACTGATATAGGTTCATAGGTAGGTTCTAGGCTATCTGCCCAAGGGCATTTATAAGCCTAAACTGTGTATGTCGGCTTTTGCCACCCCATTGATTAATTAACTGATCCCCTGTCAAGCAGAGCCAATGAAGTGATCCCAGGAGTGTATTTTCTGTTATCCATCCACTCGTCAAGGTTTCTCTTGAAGACTGTTAGTGAGGTGCTCTGCCTGATGTAATTTGGAATTTTGTTCCAAAGCATGGGGAGTCTCAGTGACAGGAATCTATCCCTCCAGCATGTTCTATTTATTGTTTTGGTGAGGTGTAGCTCACTAGAGTGCGTGGCTTGCAGTGACTTGGATTTCTTTAGGTGGAGCATGTCCATCAATTCTGAGTTGGACGTGGCTTTGTAAGTCAGGCAGAGATCACCTCTGAGTAAGCGATATGCCACCGAGTACAGCCAGAGTTTTTTCAGTCAGGCTGCATAGGACATATGTTTGAGACCAGTGGTCTTTCCAGCTGTTGGAAGTGTCTTGTGAGGTACATCCTAAATGGGGCATTGTACTGTATGATGGGTCTAATGAGTGATGAGTAGAGGGGCACTATAACCTCTTTATTTCTAGATGCGAACCCTTTAGTAATTAGATGGGCCACATAGAAGGATTTCCTAACTACTTTGGTAATATGATTGCCAAAGGAGAGATTACTGACTACCTGGGTCCCCAGATCTCTTATTACCTCTTCTGTATTAAGGGGGCTACCACCTATGTTGTAATTTGTGGATGTTTTATTTTTTCCAAATGGGATGACTATGCATTTTTTGGCATTTAGCTTGAGGCCATGATTTTGACACCAGGTGTCTGTCTCAGTAAGGCCCTTTTGGAGGATGTCCTTGTCAGCCGAAGAGTCAATTATGGATCCCAGTTTGCAGTCATCAGCGAACTTGGTTAGCCATAGTCCTCCTGTGTTTAACTGTACTTCTGAGAAGTATATGCTGAACAGTAGGGGTCCCAGGACTGAGCCTTACGGGACACCACTTGTGACTGGTTTAGAGTTGGACCTGGAGCCTGCTATTCTTACAGTGTTCTGTCTGTAAGCTAGTTGGCAACCCATCTCGTGACGTAGGGTTTTATGTTCAGGCTGGTGAGTTTTTCTGTAATACCCGAGTGGGAAATGGTGCCGAAACACTTGGAGAGGTCAAGGTAGGCTGTGTGAACCACCTTTCCCTCTTCTGTGGCCTTGGTGATTGTCCTGAAGAAGTCAACCAGGTTTAGTAGGCATGATCTGCCCTTAACGAAGCTGAACTGGGTCAGATTAAGGGTTTGGAGGTTCCCAATGTCTTTGTTAATGAGTTCCATGATGATGCGCTCCATAGCCTTGCAGACCAGGCTAATCAGGCTTATGGGGCAATAGTTACCAGGGTCAGTTATGGCTCCTCCTTTGTGGAGAGGAATAACCATTGCTGTGTGCCATTCTATGAGCACATAGCCTGTGGAAAGGCTGAGGTTGAAGAGCATGCTTAGGTGTTAGTTCATTCTGTAGTTCATGCAAGATGCAGCCTGGGACACCATCTGGTCCCGTTGACGCTTTGTTTTTGGCTTTTGAAAGGGCTGTTTTCATCTGTGCGTCTGTGATTTTTGGGACACTACACTTTTACAGTATTGTTGTGGGCCCTTTTGGAGGTGAGAGGGAAGGGAAGTTTGCACTGAATCTATCTGCCAGGATGTTGGCAATATCAGCAGGTTCAGTATAGCTTGTGCTATTTTGCACTACTTCAGTGCATATCTTTGAGTTGCCCCTTAGATTCTTAACATAGCTAAAGAAGGTTTTGTGGTTATCTTTTGAATCCTTGGCTATTTTTCATTTGAAGTTACCCTTGGATGATTTCATGAGAGACCTCAGTTTCTTAGTGATACTGATCAAGGATGTCTTTCCTTCTTGGGATTTGCTTTTTTCTGAACTAGTTTCCTCCTCCTATTGTATAGCCTGTTTATGGCAGGGGTCCACCAAACTGGTTTCCTTTTCTTAGAGGAGTGAGTCTTGGTTTTGCTAGGGATGGCACAATCCATGCATCCTTGTAGGTGCTCATAGAGTGCATTTGTAAAGGTTTCTGCATCTTGGGCAGCATTATCCTTTAATGTGGGGGCTGTGAAACTTACCACATCTGTCTTAAGTAAGGTGAAGTTTGTTTTAGAAAAGTTTTTTTACTGTGGCTTCCTTACTAGGGGGTGGTGGTGGGGTGTGGACATCCAGAATGATTAGTTTATGGTCTGATCTAACTAGTGACGGGTTGCCCTCAGGTGTGGAACACCTGTCACCCATGTTGGTGATGACCAGGTCCAATATGTTTTCACCTCTAGTAGGGGAGTTTACCAGCTGATCCAGGGCATTTGAGTTGATGAATTCCAGGAAGCGCTAGGCCTGGGAATTTGTACTCGAGTAGTTTTCCCAGTGAATGGTAGGGTAAATGAAATCGCCCAATATCAGGGTGTTTGGTAAGACCTTCATGTTTTCCATTGTCTCTAGAAAGGTGGAGTTGTGGTCCTGGACATTGAGGGTGATCTGTAGCAGGCCACAATTTGCATTGCAGATTTGCCCGATGTTAGTTGCACATGGATAATCTCCGAGGTAACATGCTGCACCACTAACCTGGAGGTGTAGGTATCCTTGATGAATATGGATACACCCACTCCTTTTGTGTTTTGGCCTGTGTTCTGTGGCCGAAACATGTGGTATGGGTTGTAGCCCGGTAGTGCTAGGGTGCTTTCTGGAAACTTGAACCAGGTTTCAGTTACTGTACAAATGTTGAATTTCTCCATACTGAGGAGTGCTTTGAGCATGTGCATTTTGAGGTTTAAACTCCTGGTGTTGTGTATCATATGCTTATAGTCTGCAGTATCTAACATTGAATACATTGTCCTTATAAACTTTGCCATATCCAATACTTCAACACCCCTTCCCTTATAGGCAGGTTTAATTGCAATATTCACATTACTACATAGAGACTGTTTTGCTTGATACTCTTCTTTGTTTAAGCTATGAAAAACGTTTTTACTATGAATGTTATATAATTCATAAATTTCATTTTTCACAAGCTTCTCAAAAACAGTGACAACAGAATTTGAAAAATGTATAAAAAGCTACCTGTATGATTTTGAACAATTGCAGTTTCATTACACTCTGTTTACTGAAAAAACTTTTAAAATCAGCCTTCTTACAAACAGTTTTAGTTCACCTAAAGCTTAGAATTTTAATTTCAGGTTCAGTTAGTTGGTATTTTGCTAAGTTGAAAACAATATTGACTGCTTCTGAATCTAATACATTATTTAATGTACCTCCATGGTGCTGCTCTGTTTCCTTCCTTGTTGCTTGAAGATTCTCTTCTGTTTGGGAGGCAGTTGAAAATGTTCAATTTAGTTGGATAAAAACAATGATGAAAAAATGGAACTTCTACTGGAGCCAGTGTTGTCATGTCAATTGCATCCAGAGGAGTACTAGAATTATGAGTAGAAATTGTAGATAATTCCACAGTCCTAGCAGTATGTTCATGAACACCAAACATACTGTTATACTGTTCGGTTACCGATGATGTCACATGGTGGGAACTCAGTACATTAGCTGGTTCTTTTATCAAGTTCTGATTGATTAATTGTGGAGGTGAAACCTGTTGCTTAATAACTCATTTTGGATTTGGCCAGGAGAATACATCTCCCCTTTTAAAATCATTAAAGTCACACTTCCACTTTCTCTTCTTTTCTTCTACAAGTTTTTGGTCAAAAACAACAATAGCATCAATAGTTTGTGACAACAAAACTAAATAAATATCATCTTCCACAGTAGAAACAAGCTCATCAAATTGTTTAATGACCTTAGCTTTAAAACAATTTTCAGTGAGATAAACTTTACAGTACGTAGGCATTTTCAAAACACATAACCCTCGAGGTACACTTTGTTTGCAAATGTATATTAAAGCTGTTGTGTTGCCATTGTAGGTTTTTCAAACTATACATACTATTTTTAAAATGTTCCAGTTTTACCTTATATTGTTCAACTGACATTCCTATATATGGTTCATCCACCAGCTCGCCACAGTTCAAAGTCAACTCATAGAGCAATGGGTTGTGTTTAATTTCTATTAGGTCTTGACTATGTTGTATAAGCATGTGTTGCACGTTACTTGCAGAAGGTAAGTTAAATATATGTATCCAGCCAAATCTCCAAAACAAATGAAAACACAGCAAAGTTAAAGAAACTTGCAGCAAATCTGACATCTCCACAAATGTAGTAACAGCAGCAAAAACAGTGTGTACCAGAACCATGAGTAGCAGCAAATCGCTTTATTCTGCTGGTAAAAACTTTCAGACTAGGTGGATGTTGAACTCTGAATGATGCTAATACTCTCAAGCCAGTGTTAATAGATCTTAGAAATAAAATTAGATAGTACAATTTTATGTATATATATATATATATATATATATATATATATATATATAGATGCATATATAGGTTTACTATCAAAATGTGAAATGGGACTTACGTGAAACAGGGATGGTTGAATGCAAGTTTCCCAGTTTCCATAATGCCGATCTGGATATGTTTGAAAATGTAGTGTACATTCGCTAATATGATAAGTGACATTTTGACTGAAGATCACATTACAGTGGGGGAATGAGAAATTTCTCCTTTTCATCAATGTTGTGCAATCTTGGGATTAGAATATATAATATGCAGGGGGTGTGGGCAGTGCAGGGGGCTTGTTCTCCCAGAAAAAACATAAAAAACATGTGCTTTATGCTTGTAATTTCCATGGCAGCTTCACCACAACACCCTGAGGGTTTGATGTCATGTCCTCATGTTTTGAATAATTTTGAATGCAGATATCGAGATGATGATTGCCGATATTCTGTTAAAGTGACATTACCAAATTCGACAAGGATATTTATTATATATATATATATATATATATATATATATATATATATATATACACACAATGAATATAAAATGTTTACACACCCCTGTTAAAATGCCAGGATTTTGTGATATAAAAAAATGAGACCACAATAAATCATTTTAAAACGTTTCCCACCTTTAGTGTGACCTATAACCTGGACAGTTCAATTGAAAAACAAATCTGTAAGTGGAAAAATATAAAAAAAATAAAAATGTACAATACACTGGTTGCATAAGTGTGCACACCCTTAAAACTATTTGTTGTATGTGCACACCATTAAACTAATACTTAGTTGAAGCAGCTTTAGATTTAATTACAGCATTCAGTCTTCTTGGGTAGGAGTCTATCAGCATGGCACATCTTGACTTGACAATATTTACCCAGTCTTCCTTGCAAGAGTGCTCCAAATCTGTCATATTGCGAGGGCATCTCTTGTGCACAGCCCTCTTCAGGTTACCCCACAGATTTCTATTGGATTTAGGTCTGGACTCTGACTGGGCCATTCCAAAACTTGAATTTTCTTCTGGTGAAGTCATTCTTTTGTTGATTTGGATGTATGCTTGGGGTCATAGTCATGTTGAAAGGTGAAATTCCTTTTCATCTTCAGCTTTCTAGCAGATGCCTGAAGGTTTTGGGCAAAACGTGACTGGTATATGGAACTGTTCATAATTCCCTCCACCTTGACTAAAGCCCCATTTGAAGTGAAGAAAATCAACCCCAAAGCATGATATTGCCATCACCATGCTTCACTGTGGGGATGGTGTTCTTTTGGTGATGCGAAGTGTTGTTTTTGCACCAAATGTACCTTTTAGAATTTTGGCCAAAAAGTTCAATCTTGGTCTCATCAGACCATAACACATTTTCCCACATGCTTTTGGGAGACTTGATGTATTGTTTTGCAAATTTTAACCAGGCCTGGATGTTTTTCTGTGTAAAAGAAGGCTTCCATCTTGCAACCCTACCCCATAGCCCAGGCATATGGAGAATACCGAAGATTGCTGTCACATGTAGTACACAGTTAGTACTTGCTAGAAATTACTACAGCTCCTTTAGTGTTGCTGTAGGTCTCTTGGTAGCCTCCCTGACCAGTTTTCCTTTTTATAATTTTTGGAGGGACATCCAGTTCTTTGCAACGCCACTGTTGTCCCATATTTTCTCCACTTTGATGACTGCCTTCCATGGTCTATCCAATACTGTGGAATTTTTTTGTGCCCTTCTCCTGACACATACCTTTCAACAATGAGAACCCTTTGATGCTTTGTAAGCTCTATGAACCATGACTTTTGCTGTAGTAGACAACTGAGTAAATGTAAGGAAAATCCTACTAGGACAGCTGAATTTTATTTGGGGTTAATCAGAGTTTCTCTAATTGGTGGCAGGTGTATACACAAGAAGACTGAATTCTGTAAATTAATCAAAAGGTGCTTCAACAAAATATTTGTTTAAGGGTGTGCATGCAGACTTAATAAACATAAAATATGCTGGTTGCATATTTTTTTATATTTTTTCCCCTGATAGATTTGTTTGTTTTTCAATTGAATTGTAGGTTACATTAAAGGTGAGAAAAGTTTTGAAATGATTTATTGTGGTCTCATTTTTTTATATCAGAAAAACCTGGCATTTTAACAGGGGTGTGTAAACTTTTTATATCCACTGTGTGTGTGTGTGTGTGTGTGTGTGTGTGTGTGTGTGTGTGTGTGTGTGTGTGTGTGTGTGTGTGTGTGTGTGTGTGTTATATATATATATATATATATATATATATATATATATATATGTATATATATATATATATATATATATATATATATATGTATATATATATATATATATATATATATATACTTGAAGCTTTTAGTATAGTATAAAATGCTGTTTGCATGCATACATGTAGTATAAGATTGTGTATATGTGTGTGTGTGTGTATGTGCATATATATATATATATATATATATATATATATATATATATATATATATATATATATATACATTGTTTTTTTTTGTTATCGGGAATAGTCCGACTGAGCTGAAATAGTCCTTTTTCAGTGGAGGCCCAGGGAGAAAAGCTCCAAGACATTATGCAGTATAATAAAAAATTGCAGAAACAAATAATTCAAAAGGACACCTAAGACATTAATTGACAAGTATTGACAACATTATAAAATGTAACAAATATTTACATCATCATTACAATTAGACATTGAATGAATGAGAAAACATTAAAGTATTGATTCAATTTAAATGGTGGGGATATTTAGGAAAAGAAAAGTTAAGCTAAAGCTTAAAAATCATGGATTGAAAGAGACAGGCTGGCAAGGCCAGGAGGGGAGAAGTAATAAGCAGTACGAGTGTAGAAGGTTAAAGTTGAGGTTAATGACTGATTAGTGAGTAGTTTAGGGATAGGGTGGGCATTTTATGGTGGCTGAGTACAGAGGCAAGACCAGAGAGTTTTTAAGTGTTCTTTGGCAACTGCTTTGAATTGTTTTGGTTTATTTTAGTAATAGAATTTGAAGTGGAAGCTTGTTCCAAGAAATGTTACGATAGTAGCTATATAGATTACATCCATTATTATTCCTAGGTTTATAGATAAGTAGTAGGTCTTGGTCTGAGCTGCGGAGTGATCTAGTTGGAGAATAATGGGATATAAAGGAGGATATGTTTGGGCAATAGAAAATATTGTATAGTATAGAGTGTATAAACTGAAGCTGAGAGAAAAAAAAGCAGGTTAGGTGCTTCCAGCCTGTTTAAGTGAGACACAGTATAAGTATGTTGGGCAGAAAATCTGGCAACCTTGTTATAGGTTGAGTTAAGTTTTATTAGGAGTTTAGTGTTAAGGTTAGTGAGTATTTGAGAACCATACAGTAGGCTGAGTCAGAGGTAGGTATGTGAGAAGGTTACTTTAGCTTTAGGAGTGAGAAACGTTCTGTTTCTGTATAGAAAGGCTATTTTCTGATGGGTCTTTCTGATGCAGTTGTTGATGTGCAAGTCAAATTTAAGTTGATCGTCTATAATGATGCCTAAGAGTTTGGTGCCAGAGTCAGCTACTATTGGAGTGTTATTGACAGACAGTATAGTGAAAGAATATTTGAGATGGTTAAGATATTTTGGGAGAAAGAGTAATAGTTTGTTGTTTTGGGATTCATGATTCTTGGTTGTTGGTGAGCCAAGTTTCCACTGATGTAAAGGCAGCCAGAGTAGTACACATGAGACAACATGGAGAGCCAGAGATGGTGATCACAGCAGAATCATCTGCATTATTAAACGGTAGTGGACCCAGTATAGAGCCTTGGGGAACACCCATTTTTACAGGGAGGGAGGGGGAAGAGTGCAGAGAGCCATTTCACTGATTGTAGTTGATCAGAGAGGTAGCTAGAAAACCAAGTTACAGTAGCAGGGGAGAAGTTTACATTAGTCAGTATAGCCCGAAGTAGAGTGTGTGAGATGGTATCGAAGGCTTTAGAAAGATCTAGAAATGAACAGAAGACAAGTTTGTTGTTATCACAAGCCTGGGAAATAGTGTTTGGAAAGGAGATAAGGGCAGTGTGAGTACTCTCAGAATAAAATCTGGGTGAAAACCACGTTAAGTAGGAGTAAGTATGTTTTCCTGTACTAGGTATTGCAGAGTTTGCTTATGTATGCATGTTTCAAGTAGTTTAGAGAGGGGTGACAGAATGGCTACAGGTCTAAAATTAGACATTTCATGGGAGTTACCTTCTTTGTGGATAGGTAATGTGTAAAATTATTTTCAGATAGATGGAACTTTAGACTCAGAAATGGAGCAGTTGATGAAGATGGATACAGGAAAGGCAAGAGTATCAGCTGCCAGCTGGAGAAAGTAGGAAGGAATATTATCAGCAGAAGTAGAGCATGGTTTTAATTTGGAAAGTAGTTTGATATAAGAAATAGATACAGTTTGAAGAGAAAAGGGTTTAGAGGAGATGGATCTAGGAGACAGGACAGAGGGATTTGAATCAGCTGGGAGAGGGTGTGTCTTCATCTCTGATACAGAATCGATAAAGAAAGTGTTAAAGTTAGTGTCAGTTTATTCAGATGTCCTGTCAGGGTAGGGATTAGGGGAGGAAGGGTATCCTGGATGCAGTATTTAGTTGACTGAGTTTCAGAATTTTTTGGGATTAGATTTTAGTGATATAGGAGGGTTATAGTAGAATTCCTTTTTATCTCTAGCAATGTATTTTTGTCTGGTTTCTTTGTACTTTTGCAAGTCAGAAGGTAGTTTATTCCTCATCCTGGTTTGCTACTACCTGTCACTATTTCTCATTAGGGCCTGTGTTGCCTTTGAAAGCCATGGGGATATTTTAAATTTTATTCTGAGAGTACGGAGAGATGCAAGAGAGTTTAGTGTATTAAGAAAGATAGAGTTAAATGACTCTACAGCTTCATCCAGAGTGAGATCATTAGGGTGACTCCAGTTAATTCTGGAGAGAAGGGTCTTAAAAGAATCAGGGGAGAAGTTGGATAGTTTACGACAAGTTATGTGTCTATGTGATCTAGTAAAGTGGGGAGTGAATCTAGTAACTTTTATTAGAGAGTGATCATGAAGGGAACTGGGTAGGGTTAATGGGTTATGATATGGGAAACGGTTAGATACAAGTATCCAGTCAATTAAAGTGCTAGGAATTTGTGAGTTATTTTAGTGGGTAGGTTCAATATTAATTTTGTAAAGCTGTGTAGGTTAATGCAAGAGGAAGAGTTAGGGTCTTTTAGAGCTAGCCAATTTATATTTGCATCACCAAGGAGAATTGTTTTGTTGGAGTAGTGTTCAGTGAGATAAGAGAGAAAGTATTTGAGCAGTGGAATATTATCTCCAGGAGGAATATAGATGGCTGCTACAGTGATGGTGGAGAAGCTAAGTTTAAAATTAGCTGCCAGAATTTCTGCTGGAGGGAAAGATGGGCTTGGTTCCTTAAGAGAAGCGCGGGATAGATGGTTACAGTAGATGATGGCACCATTACCCCCCTTTTTTCAGGGCGATCAAGGTGAAGTATGTTATACCCTGGGGAAAGACTGTCTCTATCTGGGACATGCAGTTTCAGTCATGTTTCTGTTAGGGTGATTACATCAGAGGTATGGATATCAACCCAAGCATGGAATTCACTAGTTTTATTAAGTACACTTCTGATATTCATTGAGTAGAATGAGATGTTTTTTCTTTTTGCAGGGCAGCGACATGTTGGTTTGGAGTGATAGAATTATTTGAGGGTGAGGCTGAGGTTGGTCCTGGGTTTGGATGAATGTCACCAGAGAAAAGTAGGGTGACAGAGAGGGAGTTAAACTTATGTTTATGTAGATATCTTCAAAAATATCTTAATTTAGTTTTAGGATGCATGGTGCAGGAAGGAGGAATTCTCAGTTTGGGAAGAGGAGTATTTAGAGAAAGGATAGATGAGATGATGTTATTAGACTGCTCTGGATAAAGGAAGATATAGCCTTGAAAATTTGTAGGGTTATAGATAACAATAGTTAAATAAGGATGAAGGGTGGTTAATAATGAGGGGAGAAAATAATGGAGGCAGATCGAGGATAAGGTGAGATAGACATAATGGAGGTTAAGAGGAATCATTTGCTTGTTGAGTTAAGCAGCTTTCTGTAAGGAAAGTGTTTAGACTATCAAGGAATTAGGGAAGGGTAAGAATGGAACCAGTAAGGGGAGTTGGTGATAGTCAGGAGAGCTTGAATCAGTAGAGATGCTATTCTAACCAGTTAGAGGGAGGGGAGGGGAATTAGAGACTATTTTGGAAGACAGGAAGGGGTGTGGTGTAAGGTTATGGGTGTATCAGAGGGAGAAGTATAAGGGAAATTATATGGGGGGAGGGTAGGGGAGCAAAGTGAGCCCGAGCATAGCGATGGAGGACATTTTAAAATACCTCCGCTTTTAAATGTTTTAATTCTATAATGGTTTAATTGATCATGCAATTTGCATTATTTGCTTTACTATATAAAGATGAGTTTTTTTTAACTTACTTTTTATTCATGGTTCTGATACACTCTGTTTTTTGCTGTTGTTACTACGTTTGTGGAGAGGCCAGATTTGCTGTTTGTTTCTTTATCTTGGCTGTGCCTATTTGTATGTTCTCAACTTTTGTTTCATGTTTCTCATATGCTTCACTTATCTTATCATCTACCATAGCTGTATTCCATTCAGCCCCTGTTATTTGTAGAAGCATCTGTATTTTCTTTTGCTATATGAAATTCTGTGGTGTGTACTTAGGGTCACACTCCCTCCTGTGTCACCAATAATCCCACTTCCTCACCATTTCAGCCTCCTCTTGTGTCGCATCAAGGAAATTTATCTCTGACTCATTTCCTTTTCTTTGTCTGTGTTACATAGCTGTTGTAGTATGCCAAGCAGTTCTTTTGCAAATAATATCTCCAATTTTAAATATCTACTTTTGTATCTTTTTCCATTACGGTGATATTCCTGCTTTACATCGCTTCCACCTACATATTCTCAAATTCTCATTCTACCGAAATATTTCAGTTCCTGCATCCACCACATGCACCGGAACCATAGAGCCAGGGGGAGTCGCCCCACTTTTACCGCTGCAAGACATGTCAGGAAAAATTAATGAAGTGGAGTTTTTATGCTAACATGGATTTGCGCGTGGAAGTTAAACTAAGTAAACTAGCTGTTTTTGTTCCCTTATTGCTCTGTTTTACAGGATTTATGCTGCCACTGTTCCATTGGTGCTGCCAGATCATAGTCATGCTGGAAAGGAGAGTTTAGTTCTTTAATTTTTAGGAGTTATGCTGCTCCTGTGTGTGTGTGTGTGTGTGTGTGTGTGTGTGTGTGTGTGTGTGTGTGTGTGTGTGTGTGTGTACAAAATGCCTCCAGTTAGGTATACCTGTTGCTCAGGCTGCTGTAGAGAGATTTGACCTACTGCCAACTGTGATATTGAGAAAAGATAAGTGTTTATTCTCATTTTTTGTCTGCATTTTGATTTAATATCTCTGTAATCTGTACATAGATGCCGCGGTGGTACGACAGTAGCGTTGTAACCTCACAGCAAGAGGTTCTCCCATTTGATTCTCGGCTTGGCTTGGGAGTGCCTTCTGTGTGGAGTCTGCATGTCCTCCCCGTGGTTTGGGTAGCGTTTGAAAGACATGCGTGCATAAATGGGCGTTCCTTTGTTGAAGGTTGGGCATTGAGCTGGCACCTTGGCATTTAGTAAAACTCTACTGTCATTCATTAGCGGACCAGAGTTCTGCTGTGGTGACCCTTTACCAGGAAAAGCCGAAAGACAAAACAAAAAATCTCTGTAATCTGTACAACTGTGCTTATTCTTCTTCAGGTCTATATTAGAACACCGAACTTTCAAAATGTCAAGTGTTCTAATATCGAACCCTATGAATCGAAAATTTAAAACATCGAACATACAGAACAGCAAATTTTTTCCTAGGGAAAAAATTTGCTGTTCCAAAACACACACAAACAACACAAGCACACCAAACAAACAGCAATCCACACACATACACCTAAACTCTAACACCTAACCCTAAAGTAAACTATACATACACCACTGACTATCCAGTTACCTTAACCTAATCCCTAACCCTAAGGTCCATCACTATCGCACAGTCACCTCACCTGCTCCCTAACTCACCTACCCCACCCTAACCCTCACGTCCACACAATCGCACACTTACCTGACCAGTGCTCTAACCCTCACGTCCACACAATCGGACACTTACCTGACCCGTGCCATAACCCTAACTCATCTAACCCGCCCTAACCCTCACATCCACACAATCGCATACTTACTTGAACCCGACTCGTAACTTTCCACCACAGTGCTGAAAATACCAAAGCAGCAGACATGGACAACTGAATTCTTTCCCTAGGAAAATATTTGGTTTTCTGTTTCTTCAATATTTTGAGTGTTCGCTAAAAATAGGTCGATATTAGAACATTTGACATTTTCAATGTTCGGTGTTCTAATATAGACCTACCTCTTCTTGTGTGTTATAGGTGTATATCTTAATGTTGACCTCAGTTGTAGTGAAATCCTTTGTTTGGAGGCCTTGACTGTTTTCTTAGTGGCAGTAAGATTTCAGAACTGATTTCATCCAGCCAAAAGTATTCCTGCATCTGTATTGTTTGGTTTCTGTTCTGTGTTTTAAATCAGATATACCTGTTGCTCAGGCTGCTGCAGAGAGAGATTTGACCTACTGCCTGCTATGGTACTGAGAAAAGATAAATAAAGTTTGGCAACAAACTAAGTTGTCCCGGGACATCTTCATGGGGGGGGGGGGGTTAGGTTAATATTAAGAGGAGTTAAGTAGGTTGGGGAGGTGAAAGGGTTAAGTGGAGGCAGGGATGGTTGAGAGGAAATGAGATAATGATGGGGAGGGGGCTTAAGAGGTTTAGGCTAGTGTAGTGGGTCAGGCAATCACATTTGGCGTGAACTTGCTACTGCAAGTACTACGTCCATGATGACCTGTGGAGTACCGGTAGGCCGTAGATTAGTGGGCAATGTATGATGAGTTGGATGACAGTAAGCTGTGCGGGGATTGATAGGTAATGCATGGTGAGTTGGATGACAGTGGTCCTTGTCACTTGCAAGGTGGGAGGTGTAGTTGCCAGAGTGTCTCAATTTGTCAAAAAAAATAAATAAATCCTGGTACTAGGAGAACCAGTTGGAGGAAGGCACGTAGGGGGTTTGTGGCATTTGTTGGAGTGGGCAGAGCCAAGGATTGATAATGGCCGTTGGCGAGGAGGGGTTGAACGGATGCTTTCTGTAGTGGTTTCTCATGTCAGGAACCTCATGCTTTGTTCTGTAGGTGGTGTAGTGTTGATCTGCTTGGATTGTTTGGGTGTGTGTGTCATTTGGATTATTTTGTTTCTGGTGCTGCAGCATGGGGTTTCTGGCTGGTTTTCCCCTTGTTCTCGGGGGCCAGGATGAGATGGCCTGTTGCCATGAGTTGCGTGTTGGGGGTATGTTATCAAAGGGAAAAAAGAAAGGGAAGGTAGAAATGTCTCAGTGAAGATGGTTTCTTTTGGTCCTTTCCATCTCCTGATTTCCTTCTGTTTGTTCGGCAGTTGGGTCTCTCCTGCTGCATGTCGCGGATTGTGCTTTGTTGCTTGGGCGGCTTGATTCTCTTTGCTTGTGGCAGTGCGATGGCCCTTTCACCATCACTGTTTGATTGATGGATGGTCCGGCGGTTAGTTGGGGGTGCCAGGACAGCAGGAGGGGTTGACGGTCTCTGGAGTGGTGCCAGCCTTGAGTTGGAGGGGCTGGGTGGTGGGAGATGCCACTGAATGATGGTGTATTCAGCATGTGTGCTGTTCGGTGTTTGTGCTGTGGGAGAGCATGGGGATTGCATTTGGAGGCAGGAAAGTGGTTGCTGTTGCAGCTTGTTCTGTTTTTCATTCTGTTTTCCTTTCTTGTGGCTGACAGCAAAGGCTTGCATGGTGGTGGATTCGGCATGTGCGCTGTGCTGCGGGTGCACTGTGAAGAGCGTGGGGATTGCTTTTGGAGGCAGGAAAGTGATTGCTGTTGAGACTGTTGTGGATCATTCTGTTTTTCTTTCTTGTGGTTGACAGCAGAGGTGTGCAGTGCTGAGTCAGTGGTTTCTGTTGCTGAAATAGATAAGTAGGGGTGTGTGTGAGTGCATGCCTGCCGCGACAACATGAAGTGAAATTTTGGATGGGTTATCTCTCTGTTGGGCCTGCCTCTCTTCTTTTTTTTTTTTTTTTTTGTTTTGTGGGTACTTGCTTTGAATCAACGATGCTTTTTGTCATTTGGCGGGTACTTGCTACAATGCTGGTGGGATTGTCGGTGATCATGGTCAGGTGTGTTTTCGTTGCTGGCAGATTTGGGGGATGGCGGTCTGCTTTGTTTTTTCTTGCTGGTTCACGGCTTTCACGGGCTGTTGCATCACTGGTTGCTGGGAGGACGTTTCTCTGGAGAGAGGCGTTCCATTTGTAGAGATTGGCTTGGTAGAAGGGCCAATGCATTGGGCAGGGGGTGAGCAATGTCGTTTGCTTGAGTGTTTGCTTTGCCAAGTATTATGGGTATGGTGCATACTTATTGATGTGCTTCATTTTGGCAGGTTCGTTGAGAGTTTAATATTTGTTAGAGGGATCATATATACATTAGCATTAAAAATTTTAGTGCAAGTATCAATGGCGGAATATAGGCACAAGAAGGGATGGTGGGGTTGCCAAGATTGACTCTGGATTACATGCTTCATTGTCAGAGGGACATCAGATATATAATTAAAAAAAAAAAAAAAAAAAAAAACTCTTTGCTGGAGGGCTGGCAGTGCTCAACATTTGGGTTGAGGTTGCTGTGAGCCACAGGTCCATGGGTGACTTGCATCTGATCTGTTGCCTCTGTGGGTGGGGGTATGTGGGTTGCTGACTTGTAGATAGCCTGTATCAAACTGATTAAGGGCGGGATATTTGAATCTATACAGATTAAGTACATTTGGGGAGGCAGGGCAAGCTAATGTCAGGTTAGCATAATTTGACACTGATACTCTGTGGGACAACTGGAATCACGCTATTTGTGAGTCAAAGTGCGATTAAAGTTCAACATAGTAATCAATATGGTGGTGTGTACCGGAGCTGCTGAAGTGGCAGGAGTGGTGATTTCTGTGTGAGGTGGGGTCTGGCAATTTCTGTTATCTAGATGCTTGTGGAATGTCCAGCTTTTACTGTGTATGGTGGTTTGTTTTCATACAGTTGTTGGCTGGCATATTATTGGCAGACTACTAAAGGTAACATTGGCAGTAAAGACTGTTGTTTGAGTTTCAGGCTGATGAAAATCTGTTCAGGTGGTAAGACCTTTAAGATACGATTCTTTAATTTGCCTTGTGGACCATGAGGTCCCTAAGTAATGGTGCTATGGCTTTCAGCAGTTACTCTAACTCTCGGGTAGAACTTGAGCGAAGTTGGGTGTGATGCTGTGGCATGCGCACGGAGTGATGGGAGCAGGACAAACATACATTTGGAGAAAGGAGGTGGGGAAATAAGGAAATATATGGCAACTGGGTTTCTTTGTTGGGAGTGGGTCATGATTCTCAGTTTTTGGTTATGCGGTACGCACAGGCACTTATGGGTTGGGGGATTAGCATGTTTTTTTCATTGACAAGGGTGTAGTAACGGGAAACCTTGCTGTGCATTTGCTACAAAAATTTGCTCTACTTTCATAACTAGGTGGTTCTCTGACAAATTAAGTATTCCATAATCATGTTGTTTAAATTTAGTATAAATTATGTGTGAATGAGAGGGATGATAGAAGAATGGTAAGGATGCAAGGAGTAGAGGTGGCGAAGGTGGATGAGTTTAAGTACTTGGGGTCAATAGTTCAGAGTAATGGTGAGTGTGGAAGAGAGGTGATGAAGAGAGTACAGGCAGAAAAGAGTGGGTGAAATAGAGTTTCAGGAGTGATTTGTGACAGACTAATACCAGTAAGAGTGAAAAGGAAGGTTTACAAGAGGGTAGTAAGACCAGCTATTTTATATGGGTTTGTGACAGTGGCATTGACAAAAAGGCAGGAGTTAGAGCTGGATGTGACAAGAGTTAAAGATGTTAAGATTTGCACTGGGTGTGATGAGAGTGGGCCGGATCAGGAATAAGTATATTAGAGGGTCAGCTCAGGTTGGAAGGTTTGGAGACAAAGCCAGAGAGGCAAGATTACATTGGTTTGGACATGTGCTGAGGAGGGATGCTGAGTATATTGGGAAAAATATGCTAAGGATGAAGCTACCAGGTAACAGGAGAAGAGGAAGGCCTAAGATACGGTTTATAGATGTGGTGAGAGAGGACATGCAGGTGGTTGGTGTGATAGAGCAAGATGCAGAGGACAGGAAGAAATGGAAACAGATGATCCGCTGTGGTGACCCCTAACGGGAACAGCTGAAAGAAGATGATGATAAACTAATACGTAAAATCACAATCTTTACTTAAAAGCTCAATATACAATAGCCCAAGATCCCAGTATACAATAGCCAGGATGCCAGAAGGCCATACTTTACCTTACATTACAATTTTGAAATAGATATTATGGAAAGTGACTAAAAAATTCACATAATCTTCCAAATTAGACACAAAGTTCTATTTTATTACAGTAAACATGTTAAATTTGCATGGGCTTGGGTTAAAATAACATGATTTCGGAAACTGTGTTTATTTTACTGATCTACAATGTAAGCCTGTCAATTCATCAGTGAAGGAGTTAACAAAACAATTTAATTTTCAATATGTGCTGCGTTGCAAAACTATCTTAAAGAAGCATACCCAGGTATGTCATTCAGTATTCTGTTTCTGTCTCTCAAGCATATCCCTCGCTGCTCATGATTTCTTAATCACTTTTAAAGCTAGTGAATTTTGGAGGAAGGTGGTGAATTACACTTAATAAATAAGAGTTATAGGCTGCTTTACTTTGGTAAGTGTATATTAATTCATATGCTCTGATTTGTCGATGTCCCAAGTTGACAGCACTAACATTTGAAGGTGTCCCTGAGTTTTGAAGGTTACCCAGGTTGTGGATATTGCTAGGTCCCTTCATGCGTGGGGGTAGTTTAACATATTCGACTGGTAGTTAAATGTATCTGGGTTTTGCTAGGGTCGGTGGAAGCATAGCTTCAGTGATGGCTGCTTTGTCATAGATGTGAGTGGCAGTGGTACATTCCTTCCCATGTTGGTGGGATAGGTTGTCCTTGAAGATGTCTTGGAATGGGGCTTATGTATTTTTTGTTATATATTAGAGGGGTTTACTCTTCTCCTTTTCTTTGTAGATGGTGGTGTGCTGAGTACCAGGTGTGGTGATACACAGTGAACTCATGGATGATGGAAGCAGTGGTGAGCAAAGAGGCTACACATGGGGAGCTCAAGGTGGCAGCAGCTATTTGACAGAAATTGCTGAAGGGCAGAAAGCATGCGGTGGCTTGAAAAGGGGATCTGAAATATAACGTTTTGATAGGTTGGATGTTTTGCCACCTGAGTGGGACTCAAAGTGGGTCTGAGTAATCACCTTTTTAAGACATATTAGAGCTTTGGGTCAATTAGTGGGAGCTGATTATTGCATTGGTATAGGGGGTAAATAAGGAAGAGGTAGGTGGTGCGTGGCCAAGGGGGTAATGGGTGGGGACAGTTAAGGGGAGTGGGGGGATCCCACGGAATGAGTAGTCATGACATTCATAGGATTGCAGGACTTATAAAAGGGTATGTGTTCTTTTGGTGTGGATGTTCCAGTGTTACAACAGGGTCAGGGTAATCCTACTTTATTTAGTTTCATTAGGGTGTGTTTCAGTGATGGCATATTAAAGGGGTTTATGATGGGATTCTAAGATGTTTTACAGACCATGGGTACACCAAATGATGTTTAGCTTGACTCTTCCCTTTATGGGAAGGGGTTGAACAATTATGGGTAGAAGGGAGGGGGAGCAGCCTAGTCAGGCTGGTTGGCAGAGAAGAGGGATAGGCTTGCCCTCTTCTGTTCCCCCTCTGATGTCTGGATGTTCATTTCAAGGATCTGGGGAATGGAAATGAGTACTTGGAGGAAGCTTGCTGAATAGATAAGCAAGCTGAGGTAAGGATGGTGCTTATTTGGTGGAAGGTAAGTTCAATGGATGGTGTATGAAGTGAGTTGGGACCCTGCATCATAAGTAAAGTAAGTGAGCAGAGGTATTGACCCTGCTTATTGGGCAGGGTGAGTAGGTACGCTGCCCTGATTAACATAACAATAAATGGTGTATGAAGTGAGATAGGCCTCTGCTTCATAAGTAAAGTAAGTGAGTAGAGGTATGGCGCTGCTTACTAGGGCAGGGTGAGTAGGTACCCTGCCCTGATTAACATTACAAGGATGTTATGCTGTATTTAGAATCATATTGTGAATAGCTGTAATTAATAAAGTTGGTGATCAAAGCTATGGTATGGACATTTAATAAAGGTCATCAAATGTCATTTGGTGTGATGTGTATTATTGAAGGGGACCGGGTCAAGTGTTTATTCTAATTTTGTCTGCATTTTGATTTAACATCTCTGTAATCTGTACAACTGTACTTATTCTTCTTCTTCTTTGTCCCCACCCACCCATCCTGTTCTTATTTTGGTGTTAGTGTTGGTGGCTCTGGAATTGCCCGTCCCCTCCTATAAGTCTGTATTTGAACACTCCTCCTGAGTCCATCTCATTTGCTCACTTAACCGAATACAGTGAGATCATATTTTGAGTCTAGTGTTCACTCTACATAATACAGAGAGAAGATTTGAGAAGTCCAACCCACTTAGGTTCTTCCTCCCTCTCTCCTTGCACTTTACCAACAAAAAAAAAAAAAAACTTCATCTGCTTTTACTGTATTTGTGTTTCCTACTACTTTATTTTGCTTTTGCCTCTTCTTAAAAGTACTCAATTTTATTTATTCTGCTGCACTTGTTGCTTCTTGTTAGTAGCCTGATTACATTGTAAATTGGCAGGACAGGTAGCTTATATCCTTCTAAGCAGGGAATTGCTAATAGAAAGCACAGTGTCTGCTATTCTAAAAGTGTATTAGTTCTGGTTTAAGCACTTGGGTTTCAGGCCAGTTATTCTACATTAAGAAGGTTTGTGGTCTGCACTCTTGTGGGAGGAGAGGCTGGATTCTGCCCTTCTGAGCTGGGAATTTCTGGTCACAGGCTTATTGTGCCTGCTTATTCGAACTGTTTCTTTCTGAAATTGGTGCTCCTTGTTGCTGTAGCATAGGACCAGATTCAGGCCTGCTGAATCTAGATTTGTTTGTATAATTTGAGCACTGATCCAGGCCATCTTTTTTGGAGAAGGTTCCCCTGCACCCTAGTAGCGGGAGTGTGCAGTTAGAACTTGTCTGAAGACTGCTGGAACAGGGCTCAGTTTTGAGTTTTTTTCTGGTTAATTGGGTAACTTGTTTAAATTGTTCATTTTCTATTGTTTTAGATATATATATATATATATATATATATATATATATATATATATATATATATATATATATATATAAATTGCACTTTATTCATCTGCTTTTACCATATTTGTGTTTCTTCCTACTTTATTCGTAGGGGCATTGACTACAACTCTGAACTGACATATATAACAATAAGCATCTTTTTATGCACATTTAGAGTGTTTTTTTTTATTGTATCTGCTTTGTTTTCTGAAAAAATATATATATACTTATTTCCAGCCTTTCTAAGCTAGTATAGTCCAGTTTTCAGGTTAGTGCTGAATTCAGGGCTGTGTTACAAATCTCTGTGTTTGCCCATACCTTACTTGGATAGAAGAAAGTTTCTCTGTTCACCTGTGAGAGAGGGGAGCTTTGAGCAGCCTATCTGTCCCTGGAGGAGTGGTTTCAGCCCAGAAAGTAGTAGTTTATTGGCTATTTTGGGCTAATTTCTATTTCTTTCATTTCCCTGCTATAAAAAACTCATTTGCCCAGTTTTGCGCGCCGGCCAACGCCGGTTAGCTAGGGTATATCTATTCCCAGCTCCACAAAGTCTCTTCTTCAATTTTTCCCTTGGAACTAGACAAACATTCAACTTAAGCACTCAAGCCATTCATTTCTCAGCTGGCACTTACTCAAAACTCATAGCAAGCACTTATAATCCCTAGCACTACAGAAGGACAAGGCTCTCTATTCGACCTTAACTGCCATTCGGTAAAACAGTTTACTGTACCTATCCAGGCATGTCCAAAGGGAATTTTCAGGTGTACTCTCTAGTCCAGCTGGTGAATCTGGGCATTTTGAGGCAATGTTACAACTTCCTCATGTACACAGACAACCCTCTCCTCCTACCACCAAACACTAATACATGCAAGAGATGCAATTATACAGCCAAACTGGAGGCTAAGCTGTCTCAACCCAAGACTGGATCAGACAGTCAAGAGAAGAAGGGAAATACTGGCATCACACCACCAGTCTCACATAGACCCATTAAACCAGCACCGACAAAAAGCACACGTAATTACACGAAAACATACTCAGAGGCTCTAAATAAAAATCTGCAAAAGCAACAGAGCCCTCCAAAGCAAACATCCAAGCAACCTCCACCCCCCAACACAAACCATGAAACACATACTTTACAAAACCAGTGTGCCACGCAATTGCAGCCCTCAAGGCAAAATAACATACTAGTAATAGGTGACGCTATAGTCAGGCACACTGACGTCCCCTCACTAGGCTGAATAAAGAGAAGGTTACTGTTAGCTGCCTGTCGGGTGCCAGGATCCGCCACATAACAAAAGCACTCAGGTCACTCCAGAACAAGTAAAAATATGACTCTGTCATTGTCCATGTTGGTGTGAATGACCTGAACCGTACCTCCCTGGACTACATGAAAAGAGACATGGAAGAGCTCTCTGATCACATAGCCCAGGCAGGTATGACCCTGACCCTGAGTAGCATCCTGCCCTAGCCAAGAATGATACCACAGTATAAAGAAAAAATTATCAATTTCAGCAATTGGCTAAGTTTCTGGTGTCATTCAAAGGGGATCCAGTGTCTGTCTGCCTGGGATGACATGCTCGACAAGCCACATTGCTTCGAAAGAGACTTCTTGCACCTGTCACCATTAGGCTTTCAAATACTGGCCAAGGCTCTTGCCACACCCATAGTGCCTTTTTTAGGCAAGATTCAAAAGACAAACCCACTGCTGTAAATAGCACAAGTAACAAAAATCTGAGGGTAATATTACTCAATGCCAGAAGTCTAAACCTCAAAATGCACGCACTCGAGGCACTCCTCAGTATGGAGAAGATCGATATATGTGCAGTAACAGAAACCTGGTTTAAGGCTCCAGAGAGCAACCCAACACTACCAGGCTACAACTCATACCATACATTTCGGCCACAGAACCTGGACTGAAATACAAAAGGCGGGGGAGTATCCATATTCTTCAAGGATGCCCACACCTCCAGGTTAGTGGCACAACATGATGCTTCAGAGATTATCCACATGCAACTAACAATGGGCAAAACTGCAATTCAAATTGTAGCTTGCTACAAATCACCAACCATGTCCCAGGACCCCCATTCCACAATTCTAGAAACACTGGGTAACATAAAGGTCCTACCAAACACCCTAAAATTGGGTGATTTCACTACCCAAATATTAACTGGGAGAACTACTCAAGTACTAACTCCCTTTCCCAACATTTCCTAGAATTTATAAATCCAAATGTCCTGGAACAACTGGTCAACACTTGTTGGACCTGGTCATCACCAACATGGGTGACCAGTGTTCCATACTGGAGGTCCACCCCTCGCTGGTTAGATCTGACCATAAACAAATCACTTTGGATATCCACATTCCGCCCCCACCCCTGGACAAGGAAACCACCATGAAAAACTTTTCAAAAGCAAACTTCACATTACTTAAGATGGAGGTGGAATGTTTCAAAGCCCCCATGCTAAAGGATAACGCTGTCCAAACTGCTAAATCCTTTACTTATGCTTTCTACGGACACCTACAAGAATGCATGGATCATGCTATCCCAAGCAAAACCAAGACTCACTCCTCTAAGAAAAGGAAACCAGTCTGGTAGACCCCTGCTTTAACAAGCTGTATAATAAAAGGAGGAAACTAGTACAGAAAAGAGTAAAATCCCAAGAAGGGAAGACATCCCTGATCAGTATCAGCAAGAAACTATGATCCCTCATAAAATCGTCCAAGGCGAGCTTTGAAAGGAAACATGCCAAGGACTCCAAAGATAACCACAAGGCATTCTTTAGCTATGTCAATAATCTAAGTGGCAATCTCAGATCTGCTTGGAGTTAGTGCAGAATGGCATAAAATACACTGAACCAGCGGATATTGCCAACATCCTGGCAGACAGGTTCAGTAGAAACTTCTCCCCCATCTCACTCCCAAAAGGGCCCATAACCATAGCAGAAGAATGTAGAGCCCCTGAAATCACAGACACTCAAGTTAAAATAGACCTCTCCAAAGCCAAAAACACAGCATCAGTGGGACTGGACGGTGTCCCAGGCTGCGTCCTACATGAGCTCAAAGACAAATTAACCCCTCACCTAAACACACTGTTCAAACTCAGCCTCTCCACAGGCTATGTAGCCATAGAGTGGTGCACAGCAATGGTTGTTCTGCTTCACAAAGTTGGAGCCACAACAGACCCTGGGAACTATCACCCTATAAGCCTGACTAGCTTGGTCTGCAAGGCTATGGAGTGCATCATCATGGAACTCATTAACAGAGACATTGGGAACCTCCAAACACTGGACCTTACCCAGTTCGGCTTTGTTAAGGGCAGATCATGCCTCCTAAACCTGGTGGACTTCTTTGAGACAATTACCAAGGCTAAAGATGAAGGAAAGGTGGTACACACGGCCTACCTAGACCTTGCATAGGCCTTCAACACCATTCCCTATTCTGGTATTATAGAAAAGATCACCAGCCTGAACATAAACCCCTATGTCACAAGATGGGTTACCAATTGGCTCATGGACAGAACCCACATGGTGAGAGTTGCGGGAGCTAGGTCTGACCCTAAACCGGTTACAAGTGATGTTCCCCAGGGCTCACTCCTAGGACCCCTCCTGTTCAGCATATACTTCTCAGAGGTACAGACAAGCACAGGAGGGCTATGGCTGACCATGTTCGCAGATGACTGCAAACTAGGGGTTATAATTGATTCACCGGCTGACACAGTCATCCTCCAAAAGGGTCTCACTGAGTCAGATACCTGGTGCTAAAATCATGGCCTCAAGCTAAATGCCAAAAAGTGCATAGTTATTCCCATTGGAAATAACAAAGTACCCATAAACTACCACATAGGTGGTAGTCCCCTAAATATGGAAAACGCAATAAGGGATCTGGGGACCCAAGTAGATAGTAATCTCTCCTTTGATAATCACATTGCCAAAATGGTTAGAAAATCCTTCTATGTGGCCCACCTAATCACAAAAGGGTTTGCATCTAGATCAAAAGAGGTCATTGTGCCTCTCTACTCATCAGACCCATCATAGAGTACAACTCCCCATTTGGGATGTACCTTACAAGACACCTGCAACAGCTGGAAAGACCACAGAAGTACCTCACCAAGAGGATTACTGGCCACAAACAGATGCCCCATGCAGCTCGACTGAAGAAACTTCAGCTGTACTCGGTTGCACACTGCCTGCTTAGAGGTGATCTCTGCCTGACATACAAGACCATGTCTAACCCAGAATTGATGGACATGCTCCACATAAATAAAACCTTATCCCCTCAAGCCACATGCTCTAGGGATCTAAACCTCACCAAAACAATAAATAGGACATGCTGGAGGGATAGATTCTTGTCCCAGAGACTTCCCATGCTTTGGAACAAGATTCCAATTGACATTAGGCAGAGCTCCTCGCTAGCACTCTTCAAGAGAAACCTTGATGAGTGTCTGGGAAACGGAAGGTTTACCCCGGGGATCACTTCAGTGGCTCTGCTGGACAGAGGCATAGAGAACTAATCTAAGGGGGAGGCGAAAGCCAACACATTCTGACTAGGCTTATAAATGCCTTCGGGCAGATAGCCTAGTACCTACCTATGAACCTAGTGTTACTCAGCCTCAAACAAGAGCCTGAATTTTCTACCCATACCACAACTTGTGATTTAGGGAGTTGAGTCCATAATTCTCAACTGTTCAGGAAATGCATGGTAACACAAAACACTTTATTTTAGCAACTTTCTAAGATTATACAAGCAATATTTAAAATGTTGGTTTTGGGCCTTTGACCCCCCCCCCCTACAAATAAATGTGTTCTTTTCCAGATTTCTTGTGTTGTGAAGTTGAGAGATTTATTTGAGTGTCAAGTGGATTTTACAAGGAGTTGAGAGCTTCAGGGGAAGAGAAGTTTAGTGCTACTTTTGCTAAGTTGCTTGCATTGTTAGTAGCACAATAGGTAGTGTACTTGCTTTTGATGCAGAAGGCTGTGGGTTCTACTCCCACAGTAGGAAGATGAATCGCTGATACTGTACTACCTTGCACTTTAAAGGGAGTGGATGCTGCTGTCCTATGAATGTTCTGCTTTGGAGGAGTTACCTAGTAACTATGAACCTGTCATCAGTTTGCCATCCATTCTCCATTGCAAAATTACTAGCTTATCATTTTTTAATGTAGCATAGGCAATTTATTCTTCAAGGGCAACAGGCACTTTATTTGTAGATGAAAAAATTAAATATAAAGGTGTTTGCTAGAAGCAACCTCTTCATTAGTTACACACCCCTTCAATGTGGAATTATATAGATTAGTTACTTTTGCAGAGATTTTGTATATTTACATTGGTGGATTGTAATGACAGAAGTTTGAGTGGCCTTTTATAGTTGAAATTTTCTGAAATGCATAGTTTTTTCATTATCGGTTCATATATTTTGTTTCATTGCTTACTAGAAGACTGTTCCAAACTGCAAATTTAAAACACATTCTAACAAGTGGTGCTGTATTATACAAGGAATATAAGTTTATACAATCAGGTTAATACAACCAGGAAGGCGAATCAAAGAACGCAAACATGTGTGCTTGCTCAAAGGATGCAGAAGATCAAAATAGGGGAAGAGACCAGTCACCAATGGAATCCCCAAGGGTTTGGTGCTGAGACTTTCTGTTTGGTATATACATCACAAAAATAAAAGGAAATCCCAAAGGGCTTTGGTCGACTAAGTTTGAGATGACTGCAAACTAGGAGCAGTTATTGAATCCCAAATGACTTAACCATCATGGAGTAAGATTTGCCCCAGCAATAACCAGTGCCAGAATTCTGAATTGAAACTAAACTCCAAGAAATACATTATCCTATCCTTTGGGAAGTTATCTAATTCAGGGAACTGACAAATTGACAATGCCCCCTGAGAAATGATCCAGTTGTTTGGCATTTGTGAACTTGTCTGTACAGTGACCTAACGTTTGACCAACATGTGCCCAGAGTCATAAAGTCTTTCTATATTGCAGAGCTTATAAACAAATTGATTGTGACTAGATCTAGAGATGTTATTGTCCCCCTTTACAAATCCCTCATTAGATTAATCATTTTGCATAATGCCCACTTTGGCATGTATCTGTCCAGACCCATGCAATAATTGGAATACCCACAGAGATACCTTGCTAAAGGGATACAAGCCCTAAATAGTAGGTCTTCCATGGACCACCACAAAGATTTATCACTATACTCAACATCCTACAGTGTGCTTAGATGTGACATGTCTGGTATGCAAGGCATCCTCCAATCTAATACAGATGGACCTACTGAACTTCAACAAGTAAAATGGCATCAGAAATACTCAGTCTAGGTATTTAAACTGAATGTTGTGGAGAGATGGATATATATCACAGCGGCTACCACTGTTCCAGAACATACTATCCATTCAAGTAAAACAAAGCTCATCCCTGCCCATATTCAAATGCAACTTGGATCTAAGGGTGGGTAATATAAAATTTACTCCAGGACTGCCCCTCATACCATTAATGGATAGAGGGTGTTCCTAAATGCAGCATCCCTCACTTGGGTCCCCTTAAATTTTCTATAGTATGATCCCATTTATTTTCACTAGGGCTAATATGCAATTATCAGCAATGGGTTAGGTAAAACCAATCAGGAAATGTTAATTCAAGCACCAAAAGGGAAATTGGTTAAGCTTAAAATGTCCTCAAAGTGAACCTATGTTGTGATGGTAAATATTTTTAAAAAATTTACTTTTTTAGATGACTAAGTGCCCCTCTCATCCTCAATCCTCCCAGTCTTCAACAGCTTCCAGTGCCTCTGGTTTCCACTGTTTGCTTCTTCCATGGTTCTCTAGACCCATTCCATTTATAATATGCTAGCCTCCATTTCTTATACTTCCTCATTCGTGGGATCTTACCCTATCTTTCAACTGATACCTTGTCTGAAAAGTTAATTTCATTTATTTCAACTCAGGTAATCAATCTCTCCATATACACGTGTGTGTGTGCCTGTGTATGTATGTGTTTGTGTGTGTGTTTGTCTGTGTGTGTGTGTGTGTGTGTGTGTGTGTGTGTGTGTGTGTGTGTGTGTATGTGTATGTGTGTGTGTGTGTGTGTGTGTGTGTGTGTATTTCAATTTTTTTTTGGGGGGGTGTTAAATTAGCCATTCTCCACAGTTTAGCCATTTTCCTTCGGAAGGTGACCCCCTACTGCATCACCATAAATGGTCCTCCAGAAATCAATCGGATCATTTGTTTCCAACCAATCAGTAACTTCCTGCTGACCTTTCAATTGTTACTCATTTTTATAATTTAGTCTCACTAGTTTTTCATGATGAAAGAAACATAAATCTTGTACTAAAACTTTGTGCTCATCAGAATGCACCATTATCTCACATTCTTTAAGGACATTTCAAAAGAATTTAAGACCATCAGAATCAGGGGCACATGCATTTCCTATCACTCTTCCCAGTAGTTGCAAACATCTGCTGCCATTAGTTTTTATGTTCTGGGCTGTAATCTCTAATGAAGAGCGGAATATCAGTAAAGCTTCTTTCTACCCTTATTTCCATCTAGCTTGTGGTCAACAAAGATCTTACTGAACTGTTCAGAGCTGAATTTACTAGCTTCACCTTCAGTTTTCCTTCCAGTAGACAACACTATATTACCTCCTTCACTTTGGATTCTCTGCAGAATCCTTTTCATTCTTATTGGATTAGCACTCCGCACAACATTCTTTGAAAGTGTTTTAAATTTGACAGGTCCTTTAACAATACCCAGATGTTCTAGAGTTATCTCATTTGAAAGACTTTAACCTTTAAGGTATAGACTCAGCACCTATACCCAGAAATATGACCCTGAAGGCTATGAAATATCATAACTATATGAGCACTTTGATAAAGGAATGATCCTTTCCCACACAGGAAGGCATTAACCCTACTATCCAATAATAATAAAAGTCATATATCATTATTCATATAGTGTGCAGTAATCCTAATTTCCTCAAACATTATTCTATGTCTTTCCAGCCTTACTTTCCTCTTGGTGTGACTTTGGCACATACCAATGATTTTTGACTGAGAGCAAAACTATGTAATCTTTTACCCCTATGACACCCATCTCTTGCATGCATCATACATTTTCATGCATTGCAGACAACTGTGAGAATGGAGCTAGGGCCATCAGGATTTGGAAAGTAGGAAACTGAATCCTAGAGAATCCCTTCACCACTGCATGAAAAGGCATGCATGCAGTCTTAAAAGTAGCTTATTGCATGAGCAATTCACTTTAGGAAGTACCCCTTTGTGATATAATCACCTGCAAAACTGAAATTGACAAAGTACAGCTATTTCTTATAAATGACCATAACAACTTACCTGACGAGTGAAAATTAAAGGCAGTTTATAACATCTGTGTTTTAGTTGACATGCTACTGATGAGAAGTTTCTGTTTGTAGATTTTTGATTTATGCCATTCTCAATCCACAGTTAATTTTAAAGGAATGGTGTTGATTCATTTATGATGCATCTGATATGCAACATTGTTATTTGAAATACATTTTTTTAATAATAAAAGCCTGGAGTAAGGTCCAGCGATGGATGTGCACTCAAAGCAGGAAGGTCTTCACAGGTTCTACTGCATTTATGCAAAGCCACTTATGCCAGCTAGCTCAAGTGCTGGTAGTGGTTAAGAGCACACGTTTTTGTGTGCATTTGCAATCCAGTGAAAGACTGAATAAGAGATGCGACAGTCATATTGTTAGGATTGGATTGATGATGATCAGAGATTACTATTAAATCCCGATGTCAACTCAAGAAAGCTCACTTGTCACCATAGTTTTCATTCATGTATTTGAACAAAATTTAGTTTGATAGAAGGAGAAAAATGACAGTTGAATTTTAATTTTCTTTTATTTTTATCTCTGTATGATCTTCAGATCATTCGTCATAGTTGAACTTAACGATTTTGTTATTTTAACTTCACTTGAGTTAGTCATGGACTATTTTACCTGTCTTATTAAAGGGATGAAAAGCCTTTTTTATGACATTAGAATTCTTTCCAGGAGCTTCAGCTTCCAGGATTCACAAGTATGTCTGAAAGAAAGTGAGCTGTTTTAGATATACTCCTGTTGAAGCTATAATATTGTTTTCTATGTCATAATTTTCTTATTTTATTTGGGTTGGGGAATGCATTTGAAATATTCATGCATTGTATGGGTATTTGAAATACAGAATGCTAGAAGATTAGATGGAGGCTTATTTACTCCAACAAAGTGATTAGAGCACTGTATGTCACTTTAGAAATAAAGGCATTTATGTTATGACCCCAAACCCTTCTGTCAGCTGAAGATGTCTGAACATGTCACTATGGGGGGGTGGTGCTACATTTTTCACAATAAAGGTTTCTACTTTCACAATTTATGGAGCTTAATGAACATACATAGCAGGACATCATTCTGAGCTGCCCCATGCCCAAGGTGGTTCAGCCACCTCATGAACAAGACTACCCCATCTATCCCCTGGACTGGCATACATTTCCTCCTCAAGCCTTCTCTGTTGGATACTTGATCCACTAATCAAACCAGGTCCCTTCGGTCAAAGACTAGCATTTATGGCTCTAAACCAAAAGAGCTGACTTAACAAAACTGTCTCATGGAATATGATTAACACCGGTTCACCAGTAGAATAATTGGCAGTTGTAAAGTGTACCTAATTAAATGCTTCCAAAAACAGTATTTTTGCCAGAGACTCATTTACCTCAATATAAATAGGACAGGTAGCTGAAGTTAAAACAGGCAACTTAGCACAAAGATTGGAGATATGCTATAAAGATAAACCTCCACATTGCTGGAATTGAAAAGCTTGGCAATGTCCTTAGTAGCAGACCACTAGAAATATTTTAAGTAACAAGCCAAGGATCTTACTAATGCCTTTCTATTTTACAGTAATCTCAAAGCACACTATGAGTGAAGCAAACTACAGGAGTAAAACTGTCATCATTTCATCACTAGCAATCTACAATCTTGTGTTCTTCTGTAAACAAAATGCTAGTTAAGATCACATCATGCTGAACATCTCGTGTAAATGTACATTACTTTACATCATACCAATGATGTAGGAGGTAATGTCTTTCTTTTTTGCCCTTTTAATTGCCTTTGCTTGTTACCTGTAGATTTCTATCTACTGGTATTCTCATGGCTATACGTTTATATTGCTTTTGAGTCAAAATATTTTAAACTCTCAATTTGTGTAATCAAGATTGTATTGTAGCTGAAAAAGGGCACCCCTGACTCATTCTACATTTTTGAGAAAGGTAACTAAATAAATGCTTGCTGCCAGACCAACCCATACTACAGGTTGTGTGGCTATGTTAAAAAAACACATTAAGTATATAATAAGGATTGCAGGGTGTTTTCAAGACACCTAAACATGGATATGATACCTTATATGGATCTGGCTTCTGTTCCGTCATCTTCCATATCTACCATTCACAAAGGTTTGAGAATAATTTTGTGGATAATTCTGTTATGTGCAATTTGTCTGACATATTTTGGGTACATCACCTTCCCTCCACATCATCCTTCATAGAAAATAAAATAATGCTGTTCAGATATGACTTCTCTTTAATAGTAAACTGATTTGGTTGGAGTGATGTAGTCTGATTAAATGACCCTTCCTTATTTTGTTACATAAAGCATCTATTTTGGAAAACTTGTCATGATGAAGTTCATAAACATCCACTATGGAGGCTTTAACTTTAGGTACCTGAATATTAATAACTTTCTCCACCTGGGCAGGATAGGATTAAGAGAGTTCAGAAGTAATTTGTTGATTTCTCTGAATCATGTAGTTTTTGCAGGACACATGCAAGTGTTATCTATTGTTTTATAGTGCATGAAGTGTAAAAATAGCACATGCATACAGGGTAATAAGGTTAGGTATTACAGTGAATGCAGAATACATTTTCTACTCATTTTATCCAACAAATTAGATTTTGAAATTACATCTGCAGGGAATGGCAGTGAAAACGCATTTGTACTGAGCTGCAGAGTGATGAAGTCAGACAGAAGAGTATTGGGTTTGAAGAAAATCATTCATTTTGGCAGGCAGCTTTTCCCTTGATGAAAACGATGCTTCTACCTTGATAAGTCTTTGCATTGTAGGGGATAGAGAGGTTTGTTTAATGCTAATGTTTTATAATGTTGTTACAAAAGTTGTTAGAAAGAATAAAGACATTGTGTACAATTATGTGAAGCATTTTTGCAGCTTGTAGTTGTCTGATAATGAAAAGCTCTGTTGTTAGATTTTTGTGCCAAGACTTGGAAATGCATGTCCTGCTTATGAACATTATCCATACTCTGCACCCATAAAAGGCTCTAACTTGAAGTGAGACCATTGCAACAGAAGGCATTTTAATATGGAGAGGAATGGTATTAGTTTAGCCAAGACAAAATAACTTGTAATATTTGAGGGTACTGTAGGTGTTTAAACAAATTACTTTAGCACATAGCAAAGATGTCTTTGTCAAGAAAAGTGTGCTGTCTTGATATAATACCCATCAGAGAATAATATACTAGAGGTTCCTATCGCAGATGCATTAATAATTATGTTAAGGCCACCCTAGTAAGCAAGTGAGAAATCCTGTCTTATAGCATCAGTGATTGCAATGTGGGATCCCATGTCTTTTTATTTTTTTTTGCGGTTTAGGCATCACTTCATGCATTGATTGTAGCCTGGATTCTTAGTTAAAAAACTCTGGATGGGCTATACCAAGTAAATCTATCTATAAGGAAAATCTAAGAATGTTGTCTGTGTTTTCTATACACGTTCTGGTGACACTTGACCTACTTACAGCTAAGATGAAACCATGTATATGCCTTTATGTTCTTGGTTTGGTAAAAAATAAAAGGGTTGAAGGGGGGTCTGCAGAAGCAGCTTGTCATAAAGGGACCACAGGTGCTTCAATCAGACTGATTTATGTTAGAAAAATTGTCTCTTAATAGTTTCAGGACTTTTACACATACAACCTTAGATGGAAAGACTGAGGGAAGGTTAAACATTCTCCTGTCATGATTACAGCCATATCACTTTGGAGAAGAATTGTAGATCATATCAATATTTTATGGAAAATATATAGAGGAGTCATTTCCATTCCATTGTCTACAGACAGACTCAAGCAAAGTGCCATCATCAAGACTTCACAGATTGGAAACAAGGATAGAGAGCTGGTATGCTGTTTTCACTTTCGGGGTCACCTCAGTTACATTATGCAGGCGTATCAGATTGACCTGGAGGAAGAATTTTGGTAGAATAGTTTAAGAATTCCTGTTTAATCATGGATAGGCAACAGTAATGAAACAGAGACCATGAAGTGCAGGAGAGCTTGTGGAAAGTTACCTTGTAATGTCACTTGAGAAGCCAAGAGGAAGTCTAAGTAGGGTTAAAACCTTCCTCAGAGACTATCTTCTGGATGCATCTTTATCTTCCTTCAAGTATTCTTGTCAGCCTTGCACATGAATAGTGGTATTTGTGTCCTCTCTTTAAACCAGACACCCTTTCTGGTAGTTGAGTATCATCTCAAGGAGTGTAGTGAACTTCCTAAGATGGAGGCACAGGTTTAAGTATAAGTAAACAAACTGAAAGGGTCCCTTTCTATACCACACTGATAGCTGCAATATACTTGCAGCAACACTGAAGCAGTCAAGCAGGTTTAATGTTGCACATCTGTTGGTTCCATTTGAGCAACCCTTCATATCCATCTTTGAACAGATAGCAAGTAATCCCGAAAGTCATAACCTAGAAAGCTTCATGTGCTTCACATCATTGAAAAGAAGACACATTACATCTGTGACTCTTAACGTGATGTGTGAGAATAAGTACATCATCTTAATATGGCTATCAATTACTAAACAGGAAGGCTCACGCAGCTTTCATTATTCTTTAGAAAGTGGTTTCATCTTTGTATTCTACTGTTCCGCTTCTGTATTCTTCTGTTTTGCTCCTGTATTCTTCTGTTTTGCTTCTGTATTCTTCTGTTTTGCTCCTGTATTCTTCTGATTTGCTCCTGTAGTCTTCTGTTTTGTCCCTGTATTCTTCTGTTTTGCTCCATAGGTAAATAGAAGAGAAGTATACAGATTACCATGAATTAGTAGCACAGATGTATGTATTTGTTTATTATTCTGTTTCATATACAGTTTTAGGTTTCTGTTTTTATGACTCCTTTTCATATATTATAACCTGCAGCTTTTCTCCATGGGCCTCCACTGAAAAGGTGTTCAATGTCTAGACTTTCCTAGTAAACAAATGCAAGCAGATAAATACACCTGGAACCCTAACATCTCTAACACATCCCATCCTCTACAAGAGTCATGTTAACTTGAAAGGTAAAGCATACACACCATAGAATAAACCCCTTATTTAAAAGTAATTGCATACATGTCTGCAGCTTCTAGGGCAAAATGACAAGTGTTTCTTGCAATATCTAGAAATGGAAGTAAAATAAGGAGGAGAAACTAGGGGAAAATGTCCTTAAACACAAACAGCATAGTTACCAATTTTGCCTGCTTCTGGTGTTGTTTTAAATGTTGGGTTACTTGTCATAATCACTATTAGAGTACCTGCAAAACAGAAGCTGCCCAAACTGCACACAACATGCAAGTTAAGGCTCGCCTGATTATCTAAGGTGTTTGAGGAATGACTCAAGTAATCAGTCAGAAGAAAGTGCAGGAAAGGTGTAGGAATACTAGGAATATTATACTGGGCATTTACAAAGCTGTATGCCTTCATCTAGCCTCAAATTATGTCGACATGATGAATATCCCCATAAAACAGCACTGATACTAGTGGGTACCTCCTAAAAATATTTAGCATAAAAGTGTGTATAACAAATACTAGCAATGGAGTGCACAGTTGACTTCAGAGCACATAATGCCCTAACCATGTACTCAAGAAACTGACTAGATACTCAGGATCAACTCTGCGGTGTAAAAGGATGAAGGTCTGAGTGTGACCCATGTGACCCAAGTGTGACAAATAGCTTGGTTGTCTGTCTGAGCTTCCCAAGTGGAAGAAGAATGTCAAGGGACTGGCTTGACCACCTATTCCAGGGATGATGGTGAGGGTTGTTCAGGGGGCATTGTGAGTTTACAAGCCACACTGACAATACCAGGGACAAAACAAGAGTGATAGCTGTTGTAGGTGGGTCGAGATGGACTGCCTATCTCATAATTAATAATATTACACTCTTGGCAATAGTATAAACCCACCTGATGACAGAAGCCCTACAAGTAAGTGGGGGAGGTATGTTAGTAGAAAAGCCAAATGTCAGTGGAGGAGGAAACAGAACAAATGATTAGGTTTCTAAAGAAGAAAAGATGTGCCTCCCCATTCTAATTTTACATACTGTCGTTAGAATTGTCAGTAGCAGTTCCAGTTTCAAGTTTCAAACTGGTATATCACCTTAAAAGGTACCACTCTCTAGTGAAGTGCACAATCAAAGGGCAATAGTCAGGTAAAGTAAAAAGAAAAAATTTTAAATCAAAATAAATTGCCTTGAGCTGATTAAACAAGCAGGCCAATTACTCATCATACAACTTCGAGGGTTGTCTCTTTTTAAAAGCATTTGTATCATAAAGCAATAAACAAAGCATGTTCCCATGATTCAAAGTCTGCATATGATCCAGGTTACAACAGAACATGTGCGTGGCTTTATTTAAAGTCCCTATTTCACTGATCTGCCTGTTGCTACTTCACCAGGCAGAGAGCATGTTCTGTGTGTCTGCTTTTTATCTCCTGTACTGCCATCCTTCTAAGTTATGGAGTCAGTGAAGGTGTAGCCAGAGTAAATCCTACTAAAACATAAAAGAAAAATACAAACATTTAATGAATTAGCATATAGAATGCTACTACAAATTAAAAAGCGTTCACAGCTCAATCTGTATAGTACACCCGTGTCAGGTACCATTGGTTTTGCACTTTAAGGCCAAGGGAAGAGAATAGAGGGTTCATTTAAACCACCATTTTACTTCCAATACTGAATAACTGGAGCATTCTGTATAAAAAAGTGGTCCCTTTGAACCACTATTTTTGTTTTCAATTTCTATACGAAAGTATCACTGCATCCTTTACAGTCTATCTATGTGGGAAAACAAAAGGACAAGAGAAAAAGAACATACAGACATGTTTACTAGTATATGGCAAATGCAATTAAACAATTTTAATTACATATCCAAAAAATGCTTAAGGGCAAGAAGAATTTAATGCATTTCACTAATAACATTAACAGATATCAAAACTATATTATGGATAACTATTGAAATGTCAGCGATCAAAATGCTGAGAACAGACAAGCTAGAAAAAAAAAAAAGAAACAGAAAACCCAGGAAAAGAGTCAATATCAGGCGCAGTGCTCAAGATGTTCCAAATGTTGAATCATTCAGTTGTGTTGGGCGAGGAGGAAATCAGGCTGGAATTCTAGTGCAGCACTTTGGGTCAGTCGGGTCTGTATCCGAAGAGCGAAAGCTGAAAACAGCAAACGCTGTTATATCGAACTTAAAAACAGGAAACCACACAATGTCGAATGGCTGGAATAGAGGTTTTTTCCCAGGGGAAAAAAATCGCTGGATCATTCTCAGGGCTTTGCCGTTTCCTCCACTGTGGTGCAATCTAGGAGTTGGTATATTTAAGTTGGGGGTGTGGGGGTCACAGTTCCCCTACATTGGGGGTGTGGGGGGTCCCCACTGTATTTTGTCTATACATTTTTTTGTTGGTTTTTTGGAGCAGAGATTTTTTTTTTCCCCTGGGAAAAAAAATCGCTGTTCTGTACATTTGACATTGTGTGGTTTCATTTTTTTAAGTTCAATATTAGAACATTCGCTGTTTTTAGCGTTCACTCTTCGGATATAGACCCAGGTCAATCTACTATTAAATGTCAGTCATTTGGTTCTCCAGGGCACTGATCATAGTTTTGTGATCTGACACTCTTGTCTTAAAATCCAAATGCTATCACTCTGAATACATTAGTAATCGCACATTTTATTTTTACCCATGCCTTTCTAAGAGCCCCACTGCCTTTTCTTCAGCAGATTTATCTAGTATGCTGTACAGTAGCCTGGGCTCTATAGAAAGACTTGGGTAGTTACTGTCATGTGGAATATCTTGTATGTCTATAAAGATATAAACTCATTCATTCCTGTAAAATTGAGCCAGCAAGTATGCTTATAAAACTTAAAAACTGAGGAGACAAAATATTATTTTGTAACTTGTTTATTTAATTGATTTGTATGTTGTATTACAGAAGTGTGCAATATCATGTTGCATGTTATTCCTCCTCCCTTGCTCTGTTCCATCATCTGTCTATAGCAAACTAGCAACTAAGAAGAAAAAGTCATTGGCTTGAGTTCATTTGAAGACCCTTCTTAAAATCATATTATAGCAAATAAGAAAATGTTATCATTTATCATTTTATCTGAGGCTGATGATTAAAGGAGTTCACGATTAAAATCTCAAATGTCAAAACACATTTTGTACAAAAACATCTAAAAAAAATTCTGAATGTCTGAATACTAATTAGGCAAACATGTAAAAAATGCATCAATTCAAAAAGATCAAACCAATGGCTTCCAACATTTCCGAAACTTTACCTATTGACACTTACCTGCCTGCTTCCCAGCAGTATGAACGTACATAGCTCAGTTCTGCACACCACATTATTTCATGTTTATTCACCCCCTGCAAATTATATATTCCAGCTCTGAAATCATACTATGGTGATGAAAAGGGTAAATTTCCCAATCTGCACTATACCTTGATCTCTATTCATAACGCCAACCTTATATGAGCGAATGCACAGTGGCATTCGCTGAAGGGCATTCATAGAATTACAGTTTGGCAATACAGGAATCAACCAACACACATTTGACATTCCTTGTTTGCCTAATTGCACTGCTATATTTTGACAGTAAACTGACTAAAGGAGATCAGGTGATATGGTGGACAAAGTCCCTGGAACTTGCCACCCCCCATACTTTACAAAGCTGAGCTATTCTCAAGATTGTGATTCTTGTGTAGACCATGTAAGTAAATAATGTGATGATTTTCATGACAGGATGTAAGCCTGCATTGCTAAAATCAATAAAAAAGCACTATTTACTTTACACTACAGTTTGACAGCATGCTAAATCTGTCACTGCAATCTGTTTACCTCAATGCCACTGCGTAGTTTTGTAGGACTTTTTTGTCTTAAGTATATCTAAAGTGACAATTTTAAGAAGTTGTAGAGACATTTTTTATCAAACAGATGCTTTCCAGCTATATGTAGTCCTTTTGTTTGTATCATATCATTTGTTTGCAATAAGGTATATGGTGCATTTATCAATCAGCTGACTAGATTATTTTCCCTAGAATGAATGTTCTTCAGTTAATTTATGGAAAACTTTTTTTTTGCTGCAGTATATTTAAAATTGTAGTTATAAAAAGCCATTGCTGAAATTGATTTAATGTTACTGTTGATATTTTCTGTTTCCTTAAACATGATTACTTTATGTTTCCATGTAATCATACTGTCATTCACATCTGTCAGGTGACAGATGTCTGGAACATTATATTTGATAATCATATTTCCTTAAAAGTGTGAATTTTGTTAATATTTGCCAAGCCTGTCAGTCTGATATGCTCCTTTAGATAAATTGTGTTTCTTCATAATGCAAACATGAAACTGTACATAAATTAAGATGCCAATAATTTTTGATTTCTAATATACTTTATTTGGCTGAGAAGCACTGGAACATCTGCCAATATTTTAATGAAATTACAATATGTGGCTTGGCAGTGATTTCACAAATAACCAATAAGGTTTGATACTGCAATTACAGAGTTGTTTTTCTAATCAATCACAGTAGGGGTTTGAAGTTGTTGTGCAAATTATATATATATATATGTATGTATGTATGTAAAATCAACTTCATATGCATTGTAGATGTATGTTTTACCTGATTATCACTGCCCTACTGCCTTCTTTTATAAACAAAAAAAGAAAAAAAAGTGTTATCACAGCAGATGAATGCTGTCCACAACATTGGTGAGAATGTGACTGTATGTCTTTGCTAAGTTCTTTGATGTAATACTTCATTTTTATAAACGTATTATATATTTGATGCAGCTACAAAAATGAATAATATAAATGCTTTTAAAAAAACAGCAGACCAGGGAGACTGGTAATTGGGTTGTCATGCTACACTGAAGAAGAAATGGTCTGTGATATAATGATGTCAGATGAAAGCATATTTAATTTTTGTACCATAAGCATTCTGAAGAGTACTTGATAGGCTGTCCCAAAATTAGTTAAGCCACCCAGAATGCTCATCACCTTACTACCATTTGAACATGTGCTAAACAGGCCCTGCTTCTATGATGTGATAATTTGTGATTCAGTAACATGTTAACTTCAGAGACATGTTAACTATTACAAGGTAAGGGCTCATCGGCTAATGTGCATGTCTCTGAACTGCATTTCTTACCAGAACATGTAGGAATTTGCATTCCACCCACAGTCGTTCTCAAAAAAGTGCACATTCAAATACATATGTACATACCATAGTCCCTAAACCCGTACCTCTGACTTGTCTTACCTTGCATGATTCCATTCACCCCACCAATCACCATAATATTTTAAGGGCTATTATGGCACATTTTATGGAATCCTTGGTGTTCAGTGTTCCCACCCAGGATCTAATCCCTGAAGAGATGTTCATGCACTTAAAGCACTTAAATTTATTGTATCCATGGTGGCTAGTGGTTCAGTCCATCCCCCAGTCCTTGTACTGATAACTGTGATGATAAGACACTTAGGTTTGTTGTTTCCCTGGTTGCTAGTCATCCCCCACCATCACCACATTCCCATAGTGATGTTGGTGCTGTTAAAGCACTTCGGCAGTGTGTTCTCCTTGGTGCCAAATGGCTCCCCCACCCCCTGATCCCCATGCCATGATGGGACAAGTAGTTGAACATGACCTCCTGACCATGTTGGGTACTGTAATATGGGGGGGGGGTGCTGTGCTGATCAACAGGGATGAGGGATTTCTTGAATCATTTTGTGAATGGATGCCTTCTTGGAGGCAGTTCCACCAGAGAGAGAGAGCACATGTCTAACTAGCCTATTTTTCTCGTGCTGGATTGCCTCATTAGCTTTCAGAATAGCTGCAGGTCCAGCCCTACATGAGTCTGCTTGTGTTCATGCTAGATTACCATCAAGCTCCAATAAGGGTGATTGCTGAACCTCTAAAAGATACTATGTATGAATTGTAGTACCTTCCTGAATCCCGACCATGATCTATATAGTATCTACTGTTTGTCTTGATCCCATATTATTTATTGTCAGAGGTCAATACTTTTATCAAGCCTGAAATATGTTCTTTGCACTGACCTTTCACACTTTTGATCAAAATTGAACTGGGTTGTAATTCATTTGTTACACTTACCATGATAGCTGGTTCAGCAAATACTGTTCTTCATTGTTACTCATTTCAGGTCTGATTTGACTTGTTCATTGGCAATGATTCAAAGTTTTATGAATTTTTCTTTTCTCCTCATGTAACTGTGGAGGTAGCATAAATGAGGGGTAGTTTTACATGGGGGTGCACTGATGACTTCTATTCAAACACACATAGGAATGCTTTTATCAGGTTGAAGCTTTAACCAGTCCAGTTTGCTTCATCCCTTTGAAGTTTTATATGGTTTAGTTTGATTGAGATGTAATGGATCCCCTAAAATCCCATTACAAGTAAATAACTCTGCTTTCTGGCTAATGAGTTTATCTCTATGATACTGTGGGACATTTATTAGATAGTGCTACAATTTGTCTGAAGGAAGCAAACGCTTGGGGGTATAGCTGGGATCAGATAATGTAATGAAAGCTTTTCAGATTGACACCGGTCATAAAGCATATAATCTCCAGATCTTCTGGGTTCATTTGAGACCTGTTGAAATGGCTGCAGGTTCATCTTGAAAGTTGATTATTTTTGGTTGTTCATTTATTAACTGAACAAGTGACTTCACTAAAATCTCATTTCAGCCAAAACCTAATCCCTAAAGCAAGTGCATTTGTGATTCCTATTGTACTGCATTTTGGAATAGATTTTGAGGTGAAAAATAGTACTAAGAATAAAACACACAGACACAAATATTATATACACTGTGTAACAATAGAATTAATTTACATTTCTTGCCCAGGCTAGTTCAACTGTGCTAAGACCTCATTTGCAATGGAGTCATGGGCAGAAATGTTCCATAGAACAACAGAATTACCAATAAAAAAAAATAAGCTGTGAGTACAGTAAGTTGTCATAAAGGTAATATCAGCAAGTACTTATATACATGGGCTGCACAAAGAAGCATGAAGATGTTTGTGTACAACTAATATTATAGTTTGAACACAATGATAAAATCTAGTATACACTATGCAACTGTGCAACACGAGTACAGTGTAACCAGCACTTTGACATCCAGGGCGGAAATAGTTGACACACAGAAGTGATGGTAGGAATAGCAGTGAATGATAGGAACATGCACTGACTGTTATGGAAGGGAATAAGAGAGACATTAAGAAGACACTGAGTGAGAGTTATAAAAGAAAGACTTTGGCTGAATATTCAGGTATTACAAGACCATAGCCACTAAAAAGATGGACCGATTTTCATATACAGACTTTAATGCTTGATTTTCTTCTTAGGTATGGAGGAATTGATTTCCATATTTTAGCCACATGAATGAGTTAATGGAGGTATCAAAGTGATTATTTGGTTTATTAGAGAAAATTTGACTTTGGTGTAGAGATCCAAGTGTGTTTGCTGAGCATATTTAAAATTTCTTGGCATTTGTTGGGACTATATAGAATGTTATAGCATATTTTGAGTTGATGAAAAGTCAGAACATTATGGAGATTTAACTATGATGCTTGCTGGAGAGCAATGATGTTGTGGGTTTTATTAGGAAGGTTTGTGGCAAACTTGTCAATGTTATTTGTAGCACTTAACTTTGTAAATGAATGTTTCTTGGTTGTTGGTTAGAATGGGGGAGTCATACACAACAGCTGTAGTAGTATATCTTGTGCAGTGAAATATGATTAGGTTTAGATATAATAAAGTAGTGCGGCAGCCAGAGTTTTAGTTTATTGTCTATGATTGCACCAAGACTTCTTGTTTGTTGGAAATGTTCAAATTTTTTCTCCCGTGCAACTCACCATCAGCTGATGCTTTTGCCCATCCCATCCTACCTGAGGTCTACATGCTCTCCTAATCACCGCTGGAATTGCTGGACATGTATGAAACTGATGAGGATCATTCGGGTATCCTGGGACCACATACCATCCTCACTATCATGGTAGATTGTAATGATCTACACTTATATACCTCCCACACACACATACATTTTTTTGTTATGTTTGATGGCTCCTTCCAACTATGGACTGCATCTCCCAACAGAGAATGCATAAATGAATGCTGTCCCCCCTCAGCATGAGCATGCATATCCCTGCCTTTCCATTCTGCAAAATGCTGCGCTACTAATTGAACCTTCTTAACCTAAGTTATATGTAGGTTTTGTCCCTCTAAACCACAGCACTGGTGTTTGGAAATGTTCTTATTTTTTTTTTTAATCTTCAAAGTAATAGTGATCTGTACAGTGCTTTTGGAGTTGACATTTTTTTGCTAATGAGCATCGTTGTGGTTTTGTCAACATTTAGTATTACATGGGAGTCTGTGAGGTACCCTTCTTATTTAGAGAATGAGTTGAGCTAATTTTTGAAGTTTGACACCTGCGAACATTGAACAAGTTCGTGCAGAGTTTTCCGTATAAAGAACAAGTTCATGCAGACTTTTCCGTATGAAGTTTTTAGTAATTTAATTCATTTTGTTGATGTAGATATTGAAAAGAGGCTAAGAATGAATCATTGCGGGTTGGGCATGGAGTCTTTGAGAAATGACTAAGTGTGTTTCCACTTAAGAGATAGGCAGCCCCCAGAAAGATAGTGTCTGAGCCAGTTTACACTTGAGGTGCTTAGCTGTAGTTCAGACTGCCTTTTGAAAAGAGGTTGTTGGGAGATGGTTCTGATAGCTTTTGCAAGGTCTTGGAAAACTGAAACAGTAAGGAGCTTTAGATTTAGGTGCATATATATTGCTTTTAGATAGGATACAAGTGCTCTGCCCCATTTGAAATCTGTGTTGCATAACAATATTGGATTATTTTTGGTGGGATAACCTAGTCATTCTTTTTTTTTTATGCATATTTTAATGATTTTGGAGATGAATGTAGTACAGTTATTGGTCTGTAGTTTGAGATGTTGCTGTGTTTCCCTTCTTTAAAGATTTAAATATAGGAGGTAGAAAACTTGTAGCAAGCATCTGTAATCATTTTTTCTTTCTTGTAATTTCTTTCTCCTGCTGCCTTCTGACCTCTAAGCTGTGTCTCTGTTAAACTTCCCCCATTCAATTCCCCTGCACTATGATGAGATTCAACCAGGAAGTGATATCTTTGAGAAAGCCATCCGTGGTGATTGTTTTTTTCTGTTTTACAGCACTAACCCCACTGCACTTGCCCAACAACACACTGATTGTCATACAATGGGCATAAGTGATGTCATGTCACTTATGACAATTATATTAGTGACATCATGTCACCACTTCCATTAGTGATGTAAGCCTTCAAGACAACTGTAACTCCTTGAAGTGAGTTCTGTTCTTGGGTCTGTGATCTCCAAGAGAGAATCTGTCAAAAGATTGTCACCCCCCCCCCCTCCACACACACACACACACACACACACACACACACACACACACACACACACACACACACACTGCTGAGAGGTTCTGGCAAAGTCAAGTCACTCATCTCCTTGACTTTCAATGTCTAGCATGTTTTGAAGACAGTAGTTAAACTTGGATCAACTGCATCATAGACAAGACTTTATCTCTCTCTGACAATACCGTTGGCTATAATATTTTTCATGAAAGGAAAAACTTGTCATTTCACTACATTAGCTAAATGATTCTCTGAAATTAATGTATGTTTAATTGTATTCCTTACTGGACTTTATTTACTTCCTCACTGAAAAAGAAATCATCAAAACTATATTTATTATGGCATTACTTGCACTTTCTTCTTGTAACGTGTAGGACCTGAACTTATAAAATGTGAATGCAGCATTCCAACAGATTTTCTTCATAAGATATTGCTATCAGAGATACTAGATTAACAATCCCACTGTGCAAAATAAAAACTAGAATGTTAATATACATGTATCTTTACTTAAAAAGGTGTTTCTAGCATTTACAGTATAAGAAAATAAAGAAAATAAATTTACTTAGAAAATCTGACAAAATCATTTATCTTTTTTCTAATTATTCTTTATCTAGTAATTGAATTTTCATAACCTGAAAGTAGTTGGCAACAGGGAAAACAGGTTTAACATATTAAACAGAGAGCGAATGAGAGAGAGATGATGGAAGTGAGATATGTTTAAAGGGGATATGCCTAGGAAATGGTTAAATCTGACTTCTGCTAAATACAATATTAAGAGATATAAAATTCAAACAGAATGAAAATTCAGCACTGTATCATTCTTGTATTTTATGTATTTATCTAGATTCTTAATGATGAACACTAAATATTTATATGCATGCTAGTTGCTGTGAAAAAACAGTTATCGGCTTCAGGATGCTACTGGTATCATTTATTTGTATGTGCTTTGACTACAAAAATGATATAGGCATTCTGCAGTGCCATGTCATAGACAGGGAAAGCTCTATGTTCCAGTTGTGCATGGTAGGAGTAGCAGTTTTGGTGTCTAAGACCCTGATGACTCCCCATTCAATGCGGAATCTCATTTGTGTAGGTATTCCTTGTAGGGAGGCATGGTTCATAGAGTGGAGTAGCCCCTTGATGTAGCAATCAAATCAGGTGAGTGGTGGAAATCAAGGGGTAGGTCATAAATAAAAGAAATCCCTGGTGGAAGCAGCCAGTAACAGTACCCTCATGGGAAATAATTCTGTTCTACATTCACCCCAGCCTTAGAATGGGGCTGCATGAGAAATTGGTAGACCCATCAATGGACAGGGTCACTGGGGTAAGCCAGAAAGAATGAAACAGAAGCGAACAGCGACAAAAAAGGCATTGCTAGTATGGATAACGTTTTGCATAGCTAGTGTTATAACAAGTTTGCAAACAACTTCATTAAATTCTGATCTGCAATAACAGAGCAACATTAATAATAGGAAATGCACAACTTCCACAAACAAAATATTAACCCGCTGCATTTTACATTGCTGGAAATCAAAACAGTGGTGAACCCTTTTGGATCCATATCAGTTTATCTCATTCCATTTTTTAGGAGAATGGATCTCAGTGAAAGCACCATTTCAAAAGAAAAAAGGCAATCATTTTTTTGCTGGGCGGGGTGGTGTTTTTGCATCTTAGACTATGGTATTTTGGGTTGCAGACCACCAAACCTAACTAATTTCTTCCTAGGCGAAGGAGTCATCAAGCAAATAAAGTTACTGGGTATCTTGTAAGAACTACATGCCTAACCAGGAGACTTGTGCAGATTCCTGAGATCAGTATATCAGTGTGTTCAGTGTTGAATTTCTGAAGTCCTGGTACAGATACATATTTAAAAGTAATGAAGCAAGGTAGCGCTTTCAGCCTGCTTTGATTAGTTAGGCATGTGCAGGTGAATGGTCAGTGATGATGGTAAAGGGCTGGAGTTATTAATAATGCAAAAATTTAGTTAGATACTGTTATGTTGGGGACAGCATATGCAAGCAATACGAGTTAACAAAAACCTTATGAAAACATTGTAGGTAATATGTCATTTTTAGATGTAAATGTTTGGTAAAACAGTTATAAACTTTAACAATATTCATATCTTTATCAATGTTTTTATGACATTCAGCCAATCAAATTGTACCGTCTTCTACATAATAGTAGGACACAAAGTTTTGTTTCTGTTACTTCCCAGTTATATTATGCTCAGTTTTGTAGCTCAATACTGTTTTCAAATATTGTAATCATTGTGTGTGATTATATATGTATATTTGTGTATGTGTGTGTGAATATATATATATATATATATATATATAAATATTTGTGTGTGTGTGTGTGTGTGTGTGTGCGTGTGTGTGTGTGTGTGTGTGTGTGGACTTCCCTCTGTATGAATCATCAGTTCACCAACTGAGTGCTCTGCTTAGGAAGTTTGACAAAAGCACCATTTCTCAAATAATGAAGATGATGAAAGGAGGAAGACTGAGTATTTGTTTCTATGGGAAGTTTGAGTTTTTGTATCTCATGGCAAAAGTTTCAGATATAGAAAAAGTTTTGGCAATAGGTGTGGTTGTGTATGAGGGCTAGTGTAAGAGGCTAAGGAAGGTTAGACTTAGTTTTGGCTTTGTGCTGTTGTATGTGATGTGTGTCTGAATATTTGATATAGTAGCAATGTTAAGGAAAGAGTTTGTTTATCACTTACGCTGTTGTAGCCCTTAGGTCATATGGGTTGTTTCCTGAACAGGAAACAATCACCGTCTAGCTTCAAAGCACTCCCTTTCCCCCACACTCCTTCAGTCTGACTACTGATTGCTGATTTTTCTTCTTGGGATTAACCAATCCGAATGGAGCTTTCTTCAGTAGTTTCTCGCTGACTCAAGAATAAGCATCTCTTGAGCTTCACATGAGCGCAATCAGTTAAGAGCTTCATTTCTCATATATAGGTTCCTGTTGGAGAACCCCCTCACCTCAGAAATTATTGCTCTTTTAAGAAAAATAGTATTTATCTATTTTTAGAATAAAAACTCAACTTCACCTTTATGAAACCTATATTTTCACTCATTATCAGAAGTTTCCTTTCAGGGACTGGTATTTTTTACATTAGTGTGTCTTTTAAGGTATCTGTGGCTAATTTTGTGAAAAATTGTGTACTGCTCGAGTAAACTTTGAATTTTGTGGGACAAAAAATTTTGCAGAGTTATGAGTGGAGACTTGTGCGTCAATGCAATGCTTATACTCTGTGGCAACCTATCTGCCATTATTCTATTAGTGTGAGTGCAAAAGTTTGAACAGTGCTGACAGGGGAATTCTGTTCTACTTTTACATTTTATAACCTTAGGGAAAGGGAAAGTGTCAGAGTAAGTGTGCTCTGTTTGTGAATACTCTGTGACAAGTTAACCTTCCGACCAACTTGCTTCACCTAACACCTTAACTGCTTTTGATGTTCCTTCTGGTTATAGCATGGATAATATCTCTCCAGTCCAGCTGGCACTCCTACATCAGTAACTAGAAAGAACAAATCACTTACTAAGGAGTTCTTATATTTGTTATGGTCTCTCTCTTTCTATGCTTCAGCCAGTAATGGGTGAACCTGCAGTGGTCATTGGTTGTTCCTCAGACCACTCTCAACTTTCTGGCTTCATCTTTTGTAGTACTTTCAGCCATCATGAACTGGGGGGTCAGCCATGTCCTCTTTACCTATTATAGTGTCCAATACAGGCATGGGAGAGCCATCTTCTCTGTGTCCTAGAGCCACTCTGGTAGATTCTTCTTGAGGAATCTGAGGCTAGAGACCATTAGTCCAGGCAGAAGTTCTTTCTTCAAATCAGCTCTCTACTGTTGCAACAGTTATTAAAATTTAATAACAAAAAACATTTTTGTTCTGAAGAATTTATTAGTGTTAAAAAAAAAGATGATGGGCCTTTACAGGTGGGCATTCCCTGTAAAGGTTATTCTGGTGGAAATTGGGTCTGATTCTGATTTTGATAGATATAGTTATTCCCAGGCCCAAGTCTCTTATTGTGAGGAAAACTTTAATTCTTATCATCCTGCAGAGGATTTTACTTTTAATCAGACTATTGCCAGGGTGAGCGAGGCATTTTTATGGGAACAAATATATGTTTCCCCCTGAACTAAGAAAATACAATGATATGGTACAATTTGATGTACCTCATTACTGTGCCCATCAGTGTTATACTGTCAGCCCTGGGGCAAGTGTTGAATGCTGCCTGTACTCATCCTGATATCCAGCTATGTGTCCCCTACAATGCAGATAAGCTTTATAAGGTACCTCTGGCTCTTGCCTGAAGTCAGACCCATCTGCAATTTCAACTGCATCTAATACTGTCAACAAGCTGCTGCTTAATATCAACCCTTCCCCAGGTGCTAATGAGGATGAAATGTTGAAATGCAGAGGTAAGAAAATGTCTTCTTCCACTATGGTCTTCAGAATTCTGAAATACCAGGTATATATGTGGAAATTTATGCTAGTTTGTATGGATGGTCTGTGGGAATTGGCTTTCACTTTTCCTACAGAATAATTGCTTTTATACAGAACTGTTTCTACAATTCTTCACCCTGGAAAACCCTCTATACCGAATCCCTATGCTAATAAGTCTCGTCAAGAAGTTGTTTCTATCTTTAATACTTATTTTATTGACACAATACGCAAACTTATGCTTACTTCCTACCCCACCAATCCCTCACCTTCTAGCATAAACCAAAAAAATGACACTTCATTCTATCCAAGTCCTATACCCACTGACTATATCAAAAAGCTTCTTCACAAGCATAAGCCATGCTCTCCTTCAGTAGAATACTTACCTTCACAATTCCTAAAGATAGCTGCCAATGCCATTGCATACCCAGTATCCATTCTCATAAATTAATTAATTTGTGAATCTACCGTCCCTACTCTCTGGAAGAAATTTTACACCATACCTATTCACAAATGTGGGAACTCTGTTGAACTCTCTAATTACCACCATACTTTCAGTAATAAGCTAGTATCTTGCATCTTCCTTGACCTCTCTAAAGCCTTTGATACTGTCTCCCATTCCTTCCTCCTCTCTAAACTAACTCAACCTCCCCTCTACAACTATTTCCTGGTTTACTAGCTACCTTATTAGCAGACAGCAATCAGTCAAATGGATCTTGAAGAATTATATGATAGATGTCTATGCTGAATACTGCTGCCTTGTAAAACACCAAAGTGTAAACTTTGCACAGAACTATTGAAGGAACCATCTATATAACAGACAACCCATACAATACCATCAGTTTACAACTTTAATGTCTTCATCTTTGTTCTCAATACAACAGGAATGATCTCCATGAAACACCTCTAACAGATATCCCCAAAAATCAGATTACATCTGACATATATACATTTTTATGAAAGCAGTCTTTTGGGAACTTAAGTCAATACTTTGGTATTTAGGAGTCTTTTCTGGTCTGTGTGAAAATTGTCTTTGGATACCCCCGCGCTTGATGTCATGTTGTCGGTTAATAAGCTCCTTTGTATTCTTGTTTCAAGGTGAATTACGTAATGTTTTTTTCTTCGCATCTGGATCCTTATCTGTAGTCCTTGAAGCTTGCATTAAACACTGAACATTGTCAAACTGTACCAGCATGTTACATTATATGAATGAATGGCACTTTATTTATTTGATTTTTTCCTTGCTTTCGGCTAAGAACAGTTTAACCCTTTAATATATGTATGCTAGCAAACAGAAATACATGCATCTAACTGACTATATTATTCCTACATATATTATAACAACAGACGTGTATATGCATCTAACTAGCAAATAGATGTGCACATGCATTTATACATTTCTAAACATATCTAACAATTCCCTCTATTTTATTTTAAAAATGTTTTTTGAAATAAAACAAATATGTCATAAATGTCAAACTTTGACTTGTTACTATACAAAATGAATTGAGGAGAAATTTCTGTGAAGAGTTTAAAACTTGAATGCAAAATTGTCCATTTACACAGAAAACGTTTTACACACTGAAGAATACTGTTTACATATTCAACCATTTACTGTACACTATACAGCATAAGCTTGCTTGTACAGATTTTTTTTTTTATTTGTACATACATGGCTGTAATGCACACTCTGTCTAGTTTACCAACTTAGTATTAAACTGAAGCCTGCTAATTACTTTACTTGAAACATTAAAATGTCTTTTTGGTATTTTTGTTTTGCTACCATACATGTTGATGGTACTGTAATCACTTAATGACAGTAAAATTCATGGTTGTCCTTTAATAATTACTAAATTATTAACATGGACCAATATGTTTTTATGTGTACCTTTATTTTACACAGTTAGTGTAGAATTGAAAAGTGGCCTTTCCCCAGTAGTATACAACATTTTATTGTAGTATTGTTTATTTACTTTATGCTGTGAGAATTGAATGTATGCCTGCTCTCTGGCTGTTACCCAGGCTGTGACACTTTGGTCTTACGCACAGTATTTACTTGCAAACAGATTATTAATGATATGTATCCACAATTGTGATATTTTACAATTACCAAATAGGGTTTTTACAGACTTTTGTGCATTTTGCTTAGTGCCGTACATGAACATCTAACAATTATATTTTAGTAACAATAATGTTTTAGAAAAAACTTAAGCCAACTTGGCATGGTTGCCGGTCTTGTTTTCTGACCTTATAAATTTTATTACTAGTAACATTTTATCTCATACAACATTCCTTGTAACTACCCATTCCAGCCTGGAAAGATTCAAACTCACATAAGACAAAATCTCTTACTTTTGTTTTTCTTTCTGCGCATTCCAGACTCTTAAACCATAGTACATCTCTTAACCCCTTTAGCACTTTACTTTACATTCAGTCATTTGCTAATACTCTTGCAATGTGATATTAGAATACAGTTGTAAAACTCTTAGAACTATAATAAATATTTGTAATTTGCCTAACTATGCATAAATTTTAAACTTGGGATTTATTTATAGTATTATTTACTCAGTACAACTTTATATTACTAACGTAGCTTTTGAATAGTGTTTTTGCTGGAATCACTGCTATTACTGATGCTATTACACAATTACAAAAAATTGTAAGAAACAACATAGATATTGGCTTAACCAAACCATGCTTAAAACAGATATATTTACATTATTTACATTTCTGTTGTCTGCCTTTTGCTCTTGTGCATTATAAACAGATGCACCTTTAGGTGAAAAGGAAACACATGCATGTCAGTTTTGTGACCTCCTGTCTTTACTGTGTTTAACTACTCTCGTTTGATTTCTATGCCCTAGAACTGTTCTATTATTTGAAATGGTGATTTGGAAATTGCCTAACAGCTTAGCTAGGAGAGACTTTACCTTTGTATGTTATGAGAACAGCCTCATATATTTTACATTACTGTTTAACTGATAAGTGTCTTGCTTTAACTGAATGAAAGTTTTAAAATTTTTGGGAATAAAAATTCAGAAACATCTAAGTAATGTATCTGTCCACACATTAGATTCTACAGTGTACACTTAACCATTTTCTAAATGTAGAATAGTATGTTGTAAATTATTTTTTATCATTTCAGCTAACTGCTGTTGCTTTAACTCTTTACTAACCAGATTTTTTTTGTCTTGTGATTCTGAGTATTCTGTTTTTCTGAGTCTAAAGCTCTGATGCACTTTTGAAAAAGTGTTTGCATATGTTGTCTAACCTGTCTGAACTCACTCTGTCTCTTAGTAGTTTAAATTATTCTGTCAGTTCACCATGGACCTCATCTCTGTTCTTATCTGTGTTGTACTATGAAGTGGTTTTATGCCACTTTTGTCTAACAAGATGTACACAAGATTCTATTCATAACTGACTTGACTGATGTAACTCTGAAATTAACATTTTACATGTGGTGACAGGACATAATGTAAGTGTATGATCCTTATCTGGTTGTTTACAATTACCAATAGTACTTTTATGACATTGCACACACAAAGCAATTTCAGATGACTTGTGCAATAAACATTTACTATCATACCAGTCATGTTTCTGTTTAAGATAGCGGTCAAATGTAATGCATTTACATATTTCATGTCAACTTGCCCTAATAAGGTTTTACATTTGCTAATATGCTGTTTACACAACTTCTGTAGTCTGTCTAAAATTGACACAATAATAGTCATAATGCATTTACTACCTTTCCTGTCCTTAACGGTATTCATGCTATGATGTAACCACAAAACTTTTCTTACCAAGTCCACAGAGACAGTTGGCCACACTGCTTACTGTAGATTGCTTGAAAAACTTTTGAAGTTACTTGAAAAGCTGGTGACAGGAATCTGGCAGTTACAGATTCAAACCTGAAGTGTTACCAATCCTGGAGAATTTATGGCACTGCTTACTTTCTGTATGGCAGTCCTTTCCCTGGATTCAAATGTCTAAGGAACTGTACTGCTGCAAAATGTGGAAATCAAAGTGCATTTATTCTGGACTCAATCACGTACATGTACATAAATGTTAGTTACTGCGCTTTTACTGACATGACCTTATACAAGGCACAGGTACTACTCCCCCTGTGTTGGAATGCAAGCTAGGCTCGCCATTGAAGAATTATATGATAGATGATTAGTTAATTGCATATGTGTAGATGTCTGTGCTGAATGCTGCTGCCTTGTAAAACACCAAAGTGTAAACTTTGCACAAAACTATTGAAGGAACTGTCTAAATTACAGATGACCCATACAATACTGTCAGTTTGCAACTTTAATATCTTCTTTTCTTCTCAATACAACATGAATGATATTCTCCATAAAACAGCGCTAACAGATTTCCCCAAAAATCAGATTACATCTCACATATATACATTTTTATGAAAGCAGTCTTTTGGGAACTTTCAAAGTCATTACTTTGGTATTTAATGAGTCTTTTCTGGTCTGTGTGAAAACTGTCTTTGGAACAGCTTTCTGATTTATCTCCCTTTCTCTCTATAAATATGAGTGTTCTACAAGGCTCCATTCTTGCCCCCCTTCTTTTTAACATATTGATTAACCAACTCCACACATCTTGTCCACAGTCTTCTCTCATTCAATATGCAGATGACTCCACTATCATTATTTCTGCTAACAATCCCTCTGATCTTCTTTCCTTTACCCTAGCATCCTTTAACCTCACTGAAACTTGGCTTACTAATAATACTCTTATCCTTAACCCTAAAAAGACAAAACAAGTCCTATTTCTTCCTGGATATTTTAGTGACCTTAAACCCTCTTTCACTATCTCTTTCTTAAATAATACTATTATTTCTTCTGAATCTCAAACAGTTACTTGGTGTAATTATTGATAACCAACTAAAATTAATTTTCCATATACAGAACTGTATAAAGAAAACTCATCAAAAGCTTGACTTGCTGTATAGAAACCAAAGGTTCCTTACAGCTAACTCCAGAATATCACTTGCTCAGGCTTTTCTTCTTCCTAACCTCCTGTACTGCTTTTCCACTTCTTATTACATCTTCCATCTAAACTTGAAACCACATATAACAAAGTAACCAGATTTGCTGCTAACTTGCCTCAAAAATCTCATCACTGTCTTGAACTCCAGAATCTTAAATGGTTTGAATTTCCTAACTAGCTCTTATATTCTTAACTTCTTTTAATCCACTCTATCTAAAATAAACCATTCTTCTGACCTAGCATATCCTGTCTTGTCTCCCTCTATAACCCATCACATCCTCTTAGAAGTTCTGACCAAATTTTCTTAGACATTTAGTAACCTAAAACATCACTAGGACAAAACCTTTATTCCTATCTTCCTTGTCTACGAAATCTCTCTCATATACAAAAATTCAAAACCGCTCTCAGACATTACCCATGCAGCTCTAGGGGATGTCTTTGTAGCAGTCCTATTGAGTTTTACTCCCCTTCTTCCTTCCTGCCCTTTCCTCCTTTCTCCCTTTTTTTCTTTTCCAATAATCTTTCTTTTTTCTCTTCCTCCTAACTTCCTTCACATCCTTTAACTATTCTAATTTCCTGACATTTTAAAATATCTCTTTACTACTCACCTCTCTAATGTTCTGCTTTAATACTCATTTTATTCTTCTTATCTACTCCTCCACCTTTCCCATTTATTTTCTCTATTTTATTTGTTCAAGGCTTCCTTGCACATTGCTTCTGATCTAATATACTTTTAACCCTCCTCTAACTTTTCTTCCCACTTTCCACCAGTTCTCTTCTTGTAAAATATCATACTGTCTAATAACCTTTGTAATATATACACTTTTCAAACTGTGTACAAAGTTGTTATTCTGTGCACTGATCACTCTGGCTGTATTAATCATTTTGTAAACGTTTGTACTTATCACTTCTGTAGCACATTTGTTTTACTTGTTATACTTGATTGTTCAATCTAAATTTTTTAATTTTTTTTTTTACAGTTCTTCATTTTAGAGATTTTTTCCTCTGGTCTCCACTGAAAAAGGGCTTTGGCTGAGATGGACTAACTGGTTAACAAATGTCAAATAAATAAATTAAATAAATAATTCCTAAGTACCTAAACATGCTTTGATCAGTGTGTATGATTATGCAGATACTATGCCTAGGGCCTCTGCTACTGCTGCAGTGTTAAAAGAAGATATGCTTGGGTATGTAATCAAAGGTTTGATAAGGAGGTGAAGTCTGAAACTGAAATTCAGCTTTAAATAGTGAGGTATTATGTGGTTCTTTTGCTACCCAGGTTCTCAAAAAATATGATGAAAGATGGAATTTTATTCATGGAATTTCTAAGATAGATCATGCACCCAAATACAAATCCTATAAGCCTCCTTTGTACACAAAAATCTGAATAAACAAAATCATTCTTTTGCTGGCAAACTGAGAACAAATAAAATATGGTCAGTAACATTGAGAAATAGGGTTTGTTTCAGGAAAAAAAAAGACATAAAATTACAGATTGACTATGCCAACATTTCTCACCCTGTTCCCTCTCCCTTCCAATATCTCTACCAATTTTCCCAAATACTGATCTTTAACTTTCCCCTTTGGCAAAAGTGTGTTTGTTTCCTGTGTGTTAAAAGTAGTGCAATATGGTTAGGGATGGCATTGGTGCAAAACCCTTTTTTCCTGGGAATTCACCCTCACAATCCAAACTAAACAGAATTTTTTCCTCAAGTTCTTCAGTTTTTACACAACCAGAGAGTCATAGAACCAGTGTCTTAAGTCAAAAGGGCATACATTTCTTTTACAGAATGCTTTTGATACTAAAGAAACGCCTGTTGGAGACAGTACTAGAATGTTTCAAAGTTCAAAATGTTAACCTCATAGAGCCTGTTACATCTCATTTCTTATACAAGTTACTTGCTGAATCTAGACCTGAAAAATGCTGACTACCATATTCTCATAGTCATAGGTTTCAGGAAATTTCAAAGAATTTATTTTTCTGGATCACATGAGTAGTTCTCTAGGACAATGTTTATTTGTAACTCTGGATATTGAATCATTGTTCACTGTTATACCCAATGAATGGGGAATTGAAAATGTCAGAGAATCACTGTGTGTGAGAAACACCCCTGATACTATGTTATCGATCCTTTAATACTAAATCAACTAAAATATCTGATAGACTTGGTACATATATGTGTAGGAATTGTATGGCCTGTACTCATATACACATTGGAAATCATTTCACACATCCCACTTTGGGTTTTAAGATAGATACTGCTTTTTATGCAGATTGTCAAACAAAAAATGTTGTCTGTTTTTGCTATTGTACTACCTGCTTCTCATTTTACATAGGGAAAACAAATAGGGTGTTTAAGGATAGAATACTTGAACACCTTAGGGACATTATGAATGTTAAAGAAACCAGCGCACTATCACTACATGTAGCTAAAGAGGGTAAAGAACATAAATTTAGCATTATGGTACTAGAGATTCTACATAGTACCAAGAGAGGAGGTGACATAAATAATAGAACAGAATCTAGTGAACAGAAATGGATTTTGCGTTTTCAAGCTGATAAACCTCCTGGTTTAAACAACAGAGTTTCCCTGAAACCCTTCCTTAAAGCATGGCCATTAAAGCATTGATTTCTCTCTTAATATTTTATTAATTATATTTCAATGGTCCATCTTTTATTATTGTTGACTATTGTATTCATTACCATTTTTAAGTACATATTGTTCATTTAGTTTGTTTTTATTCAATTTTTTAAAGATCTATATATTCTACAGATGTATTTTATCACATGGCTTTTTAGCTATGATGCACATTTTATCTGATTTTTGATTGGATGTTTTAGTGTTTAAAAATGTAACTGTTCTATCTTTGTTGGTCTGATGAAGCGGATGTTATTCAAGGAAAGTGCTTACCTTACTACAATAAAAGACATATTGATTTTCACTGCTGTGTGGAACTGGATTATTTTTCTTTTTCTTGTACAACAAGAACTATGACATGTTTTTGAGAGACTTCAGTGCATGTGTGATCTGGTGGATCCTGACACCTGATAGACAGCTGACCATAACCTTCTCCTTGTCCAGCCTAGTTAGTGGGACATCTGTGTGTCTCACAGTGGAGTTACCTATAACTAAAAAAATTGGTTTAGATGTGCATTGCCTTAGGGGCTTATTTGGTTAGACCCTGGTTCTTGTGTTTTTATGTATATTGAGTGCTGTAGGTGTTGTATTACATGTAGTATGTTTGTGCATAGGTAGGTTTCTGGTGAGAACTGCTGCATATGATGGTTTGTGTGTTGAATGCATGGTTTGTTAGGTGTAGTATGTGAGCTGACAACTTGTTCAGTATTACTGTTCTGATTCTGGATTCTTCGTGTAGTTGTATCTCTCACAAATTGTACTTGGGTGATTTAGTAGTAGAGGGTTGTCAGTATACATGAGGCAGTTGCTTCACTGCCTCAGGATACCCATGTCAATCAGGCTGGTAGGAGAAATGGAGGGGAAACTGATCATCCATAGCAGTAGGTTTTCACACTGGGGAGAGAAAATAAAGGAGTGTCGTATAACCGGGTGCTCTATAAAGGGTCTATACTGGGGGTGTTTTCTAAATGGTATTAGACTACTGTAGATTTTGTGGTTTTGGGACAGCTTAAGGGGACAAATGCAGCTGAAGTGCTCTCTGATCACGGGCAGCTACTAAGGGAAAATTTATCTAATGAAGTTTTTGCGTCTATAACTGCCAGTGGTTACCCCCACTGCACTCTAATGTGTGATAGTGCACAGTGATGTGCTACACACAAAAAGATAAATACAGCACAGCAGTGGCTGGTCATCTAACTCTCTAGATCTGCATTAAAACAAGTGCAAACTTGTGGAAATAATGGGCTTATGTAGCAACAGTGAGTAAACTAAATTAAACAATTTAACCAATAAAAAAGCTCACAACTGAGCCCTGTTCCAGCAACCTTCAATCAGATTAGTCCTAACTGCATTTTTCTGACACAAGGGTGCAAGGGCCCTCTCTTACAAATGATATCCTAGTTCAGTGCTCAATTTAACAGCAGGTCTGACTCTAGTCTATGCTATAGCAGAAAAAAGTGCAACAAAGCAGCACGAGTAGTTTTAAAAATCAACAATATATCAAAATACAGTCTAAAAGTGCAAAATACAGTATAAAATTGTAGTCATGGTTAGCAGAGTGCAACAGATTCCTTGGATTGCATAGATGAATACAGCAGAGTACTTGAAAAATTGACCCAGGTCTCTTTTGGGCCTGCTTCTTCAGCTTCCTTACAACATTGTACTTGCAAGACTGTTCATCTTTGTCTTTCACTTCTGCCAGTAGAGTTGTGAATTTCAGGCTCATGGCTATTCCTCTTTTTTTAGTTTTTCATAAAGACAAGATGTCTCTTCGTACTAATCTTTCTTTTATGCTGAAGGTGGTCTCCTTAATGGGTCTGTTCATCTTCCTTCTGTTTTTCATTCTCTGCAGTCTGCCAGTGAAAAGATTCTTCATACCTTGGATTTTTCATAAACAGCTCAGATATTATTTAGACAAAACTATTTGTAAATCTGAGCTGCTTTTTGTTTCATTTCATTGCAGGATGTTGGTTTGGGCTGTTTTGGTTCTAAGCAAACCATCTCCTCCTGTATTTCTAAGGCCTTCTCCTTTTATTATTCTTTTCATGGCAAATATCTTTCGTCAACTGTGAAGGCACATTTTATTAGGAAGATTGCTTCCTCTGGTGCCTTTAAGGGTTTGGTTATCCATTCCATTCATGAGACTGCTACTTGGCCCTCTGTTCATACTTTGACTAAACATTACAAGTTGTATGTTATTTCCATGGCCAGGGCAGGCTTTGTCAGGACTATCCTGCTTGAGTTTGTAGGCTGTTCTGTGCCTTCCTCTTAAGCTCTCCTTTAGGTGAAGAATACTGCAACAGCGATATGGAAGGACATAGTACACTTGTTTAAAATCTTACCGTAACAGTGTTTATCCTTTGTTTGACTGTTGCAGTATTCAGTCCATCCCCCCTTCACCCTCTGTCCAAGCTCTTGCCCTGTATTTCTGTTGGTCTTCTGATCGAGGGAACTTTCCTTTTCCTTCTGGATGCATATGTTCTCCTTTGTCTCTAAGGGTATTCTGTTCCTCCTGGGGCTTCTTTAGTTTTGGGTGTTAGCTTCCATAAATCACTTTTATGCCCTATGCCTTGCGTGGGAAGCATACGTGTGATGTACAATACCTATAAGACCTGCAGACTTTGGTATACTGGCCAGCCATTCATCTATCCTTGGCAGGAGATGCCTTAGGTGAAGAATACTGCAACACTGAAGTGAAGGATATCTTCTGTCATTGTACACGACTGTACTTTTACTAGTTGGGGCATAACCAAAAACTACTGACCCATTACAAATATTGTACTACTGGTGCTCAAATATTTGTGAGAGCTATTTTCCTCTAGCATTCTTTATTCCTCTATAAAGGTTCATCTTACGACCATTTCACCAAGGCTGCTCATGGATCCTATTCTTTCTTCTAACTCTGTTGTGAACCCGTTTCTGAACAAGATTTTACACCTGAAATTTCCATATAACCAGATTGCTCCTCTTCCTCCTTGAGATCTTAGCTATGTGCTGGAGAAATTGGCCATGTCACCTTTTGAACCTGCCCATTAAACTGATTTATGGTTCTTGACTTGCAAAACTGTACTCATGACATCTACAAGAAGAGTAGCTCATTTTCTATTTGTCTTAGTATTACTATATACATATTTTATTTTTATATATTTTTGATGTAAATTAGTTCCTCTGCCTCATGGTTCAAAATTGCGGTAGGATATGTATTTTTATATATTTATTTATTGCATTTATTTACTGGGATAGTCCGACAGGACAGAAAGCAACCCCTTTTCCACAGAGGCTCATTATATAAAGAAGATAATAAACAAAGGTATACACATAATCAATAAATAAAATTTAAACAGTTAAACATTAATTAATAGCAGCATCATATAATGAGCTATGAAACTTTTTCCAGGGAGAATAGCCTGGAATAAAATAACATTACATAAAGAACTAAAATAGAGGTAATATCTGGTCTCAGTTATAGCCAGGGAATTCCTATAAGCTCTGGGTCATATGGCCTCCACAGTTCCTATACTCTCTTTAGTCAAACTCAACAGAAGAAAGCGTTAGTGGTTTCCAAAATCAGTTTGGCTTTGGCACTCATCCTTCAGATTTCATAGTCCCTCTTCTTCCATGCGTCAAGCTGGAAATTCACTCGTGGATTTGGCAGTTGTCTCTCAATTGAGGGATTTCTTTTCAACCTCCACTCCCCTCTCAAAAGCTGTTCACAGATGTTTCAGATGTGGGGTGGGGGTGTGAGAGCTCTGATTGCTTCATCAAATGAAAGCCGGTGTCAAAGAGATGAGAGTTCTTCTGTTCGCTTTTTGTTCTAGGGTCCTTCAAGGTACTTATAGACAATACCACAGTGATGTGGTATGGCAACCAGCAAGGGTGGACAAGGTCATGGTTCCTGGCAGTTTAGCACTGCAAGTGTGGGAACTAACTATCCAGGATCAAATGACACTTCAGTCAGTTTACATTCCCTCATGTTAGAACATTGTAGCAGACTCCCTGAGGAGGTCCATATCACAATCCCATGAGTGGATGCTTCTCAGGAATGTGTTTCTGGACATTGTCCACCAGTGGGTACTCCTCAAGTCGGTTTATTCTCTTCCTCTCTGAACAGACAACTTTCTCTGTTTTGTGCCAGAGCCCATGTCCTCTGTTCTGGAAGGATGACACCCTCTCTTTTTCATGGAAGGGTATGTTTCTTTGTTTTCCTTCCCCTTCCTCTCAATTCAAAAGTCCTATTCAAGATAAAACAAGATGCTCTCAATATCTTGCTGGTCACTCCTTTTGGCCCAGACACTATTGGTTCCCTCTTCTTCTGCATTTAGCCAAGGGCAGTCATCACAAATTACCTCACATGGTGGACCTACTCACACAAGACAAGGGATCTCTCATCCATCCCCACCTGTCCACTCTTCAGCTGACACTGTGGATGATAGGATTTTCATTCCAATAGACATGTTTTTTTGAGGACATGCTTAGGGTCCTGCTGGAGACCAGGAAACCCACTACTAGGAAATCCTACTTATCCAAATGGAAGAAGTTTTCTGTTTGGTGTTTTTCTCATAACCTGGGTCCACTTTCTGTGGACTTTCTTTTTGTTCTGTCTTATCTGTGTGAATTGCTCAATGCTGGGTTGGCATATTCTTCTGTTAAGGCCCACTTATCAGATATTTTGGCTTGTCTGCCTCTACACCCCCTTTAACTTCTAGATTTGAAGCTAAGCAATTTCTTAAAGGCGTCCTTCATATTAGATGTAGACCTCCCAGGAAGCCTGTTGCCCTTTCAGGGAACTTCATTTTGTTTTACAGAAATTGACTCAGGCTCCTTTTGAGCCTGCAGCTTCAGCTTCCTTGCAACACTGTTCTTGGATGACTGTTCTTTTGTTGGCCATTAGTTCTGCCAGACGGGTGTCTGAGCTTCAAGCCCTTATGGCTGTTCCTCTTCGTTTTAGTTTTCCATAAGGACGGGTGTCCTTTTGTACTAATCTTTCTTTATGCCCAAAGTGGTAAATGAATTATCTCTTAATCAGTCCATTCTTTTGCCCACGTTTTTCCTTTCTGCACAGTTTGGATGTATATAGACAACTTGGATTTCATTTGGATAAGACGAAGTATTTTTGCAAATCTGATCAGGTTTTAGTTTCCTTTCATCATAGATTTTTTTTGATTGGCTATTTCCAAGCAAGCTCCATTTCTTCTTGGATGTCTAAACCCATTTCTTTTTGTTCTTTTCATGGCAAGAGCCTTCCTTCTTCGGTTAAAGCTCATTCTACTAGAGCTGTGACTTCTTCTAGTGCTTTTTGCAAGTGTTAGATACTAACTCTATTTTTGAGGCAGCTACCTAGACATCTGTGCATGCTTTTACCAAGCATACAAGTTGGATGTGATATCCAAGTCTAGAGCTGATTTTGTTAGGGCCATCCTTTATGGGTTCCTAGAGGGCTCTGCTGGTCCTTCCTCCTCGCACTCTTCTTCATGAGCTTTTGCACTCTCCCTTTTGTAAGGAATACTGCAACAGTGAAATGGAAGGACACAGTACCGCTGTGTAAAATCTTACCGTAATGGTTCATGCCCTCCTCTTCAGTGTTGCAGTATTCACTCCCTACCCCCTTGTTCTTTACCCTTTTGGATGTGTTTGGTACTTCTCTAATTCTTAGACTGGGATTCTTGCTGTGGGTTTCAGTTCTGAGGGTGATACATCCGGATGTTACCTTTATGATCTGTGCTGTGTGCAAGGAGCATGTGCGAGATGTGCGGCGTACTCTTAGCAACCTAAAGGTTTGGGTACACTGGCTGGGTGTTGGGCTGCCTTGGCAAGGCATCCATATTGTAAGGAATACTGCAACAGTGAAAAAGACATCTACCATTATGGTAAGACTTTATGCAACTGTACTTTGAGGGACAGGAGAAGGGAGTTCAAAATTTTGCCCAAGAATGTAGAGTACAAAGAGTTACCAGCTGAGCTGTTATCTTTTGTAATGGTTAGTAACATTTTGTCAGTAGATCTCAGCTGTCTACTAGGGTTATAAAGTTGGAGAATATTTTTAATCTAGGGCATTTGTATGGATAATAGATGAGATTATAGAAAGAGACTACTTGGGAGAGTGTGAGGGAACTCAATTCTAACCACTGAATTTTTTAAGGCCAGACAATGATGTATCCTATAGTGATAATTGCTGGCAAATTGTGCCACCTTATTATAGCACTGTTTCAAAAGAAAGAGTGTAGATTGTAGTTTAATCAAGATGGGAGCTGTATAAAGTAGTGTAGGGATGAGAAGAGATTGAGCAATACATTTTCCTGTATTATCTGTGAGATATTGCTGTAACGAGAGAACCTAGTTTTACTAGGTGTTTTTTTACTGTTTGTTTTATGTGGTGATCAAATTTTAAGATTTCTTCAATAGTGACTCCCAGAAGCTTAGTTTAACTTACTAGTTCTATTTTGGTATTGTTAGAGGAAGTGATTTTGAAATTAGTTTTTTAGTTGGTTGAATACTTTAGAGTAAATAGGATACTTTTTTTTGTTAGGGTTAAGCAGCAGCTGTGTATCAGACAGCTAGGCCTCTATGTAGAAGAAAGAATCTTGGGTATGTTGTTTAAAATGTATATATGCTTTTAGCCATGCAGATGATTGTTGAATCATCTGCAGACAGGGGCTTGATTAGAAGCTAGGGTAGAAATCTTTAATGAAAATATTGAAAAATAAGGGACCTAAAATGCATCCTTGAGGAACACCTACTCTAATGGGAAGGAAAGAGATTATGTCATTTTGCAATTTTACCTGCCTGTTGCCTATTTGAGAGGCAGTTTTATGCATTCCTAGACAAGCTCTTTTTTGAAGAAATATTTATTGGGATACCATGTAGAAAGGTTTAGATAAATCTTGGCAAAGTGCTGAGACTAACATCCCATAGTTTTGATATTGGTTACAGATGTTATGAGACTAACAAAAGCTGAACAGGTACTATGAAAAGATGGAAATCATGCTGTGTAGGGGAAGAGAGGCAGTTGTAATTGAGAATGCGGAGTTAAGACTGGATTCAAATCTCTAAGTTTTGAGAGTAGAGGCAGTATACCTATAGGCTTGAATTTTGAGAACCAAATTCAAGACAAAGATGCCAGTAAATGCACCTCAATAGAAAAGCTGGACAGGTAAATCTTGGCATCCATGTCAAGAATGCATGATAAAGGGTTATGATCAGAGACCCAATCATAATTCTTTGTTGTGCATGGAGCTGTATCGGTTTCATGTACTACTAGTTACAAGAAAAAAAAGCCTTGTGTTTTGCCTATTTTTAAAGCTGTAAAGCACTTAGCAAACACTACCAGAAAGGCAGAAACATGTACACTTTTTTACACAAAGTCAGGGACTCATTTTCAGCATAGACAGTTGGCAGAAAAAAAATGTATTTTATTCTACTTGTGTCGTTTGCTGGTCAGTACTGATGGATTTAACCACCTAGCATGTTCCCTGGTCTTAACAATTGAACAGGGTGTGCTTAACATTTGTTAAGATACGGTCTCATGCTGTAGAAGCACTTAACATATGTAATTTTCCAGATATTGGAGCATAGTCACTGCACTCCATGTACTACAATACTGTTACAACCTATCACAATGGCTACCAAGTCTGGGGTGCAAGAAGTCTACTAAATAAATCAGACACCTTAACTAGAACCTCACTTGGATGAAGAAGATGGCACAATGGAAGATGCTGTTTACAGACATTTTAACAACATGGGGGGGGGGGGTTCTGTCAACAGACATTGAGTGTTGCAGACCACTGATACACAAACGTGTGCCGGAAATCTGTATACCTTTATGTGCCAGTGTGTACACACACTAACAGAAACATGATGCATGTATTGGATATACTGTTCATATTCTTTAACCATGCAGCAAAGCCACCATAACCTGGCTTGATAACTAGACATAGGGTTAGAAGTGCACTCAGACCCTTAGAGTGCTGAATGGTCTTCCACACTGTGCCTATAATAAGTGACCCTCTTCATGACCCAACATAGTATGAACACTGCCCTGATTAGACTCAGGTATGCTCCTGTAAACTCTATCTGCCACAGAGGAATAGCAATAGTGGTACGGACAGTACATGAGAGGAGGTAGATGTTCAGGATCCCATGTAGATCCGACTATGTAGCCACATTATAGGGTGGCTGCACTTGCCATTGGATGTAAAGGACAAAACTACACCAATAAATACATGACATTGAGCCTGCAGTTTGAAACTATAGTGTGATGACCCCCATATATCAGGCCAGACATAGTAGGTAATATCTGCATATGCCATGTTAAAAGGAGCATGCAACAGACATATCCAGGGACACTTCAAGTATTAAACATGTAAAATAGTAAAAAAAAAAAAAAAAATCTGCTTGAAAGATCAAGTGCATAGATGTTAAATAGTGTTTAAAAACACCACAAAATTGATGTCAACTTCAATTTAACTATTTTGAATGTCATAATTTTGCTTTAAATGTTGCTGGAAAATACTGCTAATCATCAGTCGTTATATTATTCCATACAATGCAGTGTAGTCTGTTGTCATATGTAATATTACTTTAATTATTTCTATTACTGAGGCACCATAGATGTAGCCATACTAATGGCAGAATATGTCATAGAAAGGGAAAACCCCAAACACATACAAATTAAAACTCTCTGCCCAGTAGGAGACTCCTGGGACCGTTCTTGTGAAGGTTTGGAGGAAGTATGCCTTTAATTATTTGCACTGATACGATTGAAGGCATGTAGTCTTGCAAAGATGTCCTTGACTTCAGGGATCTCTAAGTGGAGAAGGTGGTGCTTGATCAGCCATATTGCACATTTATAGTGTGCGTCTCATATCCATGATGATGCTTGTGCTGTGGACCCCTTTGAATATAATCATACGCCTTTGCTTTGTTTATCGGTGGTTCTCATTTGTTCCAGACCACTTACAAACAGGAGAATGGAAATACCACGCACAGGTTTGCACAGTATATTTATGAATCCCCTCACCATTTTTAATTCATTGCCCTAACAGGTTTCACTGTTACTCATCCAATTCTAGTTGGTCAAGTTCATCTCTCTGAAGAATCAACTACTGTTCTCAGAAAAATCACTGCTAGCTTTGTTTCTAGATGCATTTCAGCAGTGATTCTGAGTTTTTTTCTTTTTCTTCATACCCGTGGAACTGTGGAGCTAGTGTGTGTGTGTGTGTGTGTGTGTGTGTGTGTGTGTGTGTGTGTGTGTGTGTGTGTTTGTGCATGTGTGTCTGTGTCTCTATATTTATATATTTTTATTTTTTAATTTATTTAACATTTGTTTACTGGGATAGTCCAACTCGACAGCTTGTGTCTGTTTTCAGCGGAGGCCTGGGGAGAAAAGGTCCATAAATTAATAAAAATTACAGCAATAATAAAAACATCACAAAAAATTACAGCAATAATAAAAATATGAAGAGTAGCAAGCAAAATTAAAAATAGTTACTTAAGTTAAATAGTAACATTTAGAAATCTACAACTGAAAAGTTACAGATGCAAATGAGGTTACAATTAAGACTGCAGTTAGAAATGTCATCAAAAGAGAAAGTGTAACTGTCAAAAGATTTTTAATACTCTTAACATATACTGGAAGAATCACGCAGCAAAAAAAGGTAGGCCAAAAAAGAGTTTATTTTACATGCATGGAGATCTGCCACAAAAAGTTCTTGGTTGTCAGCAGTCTAATTTCTACACACTTTACATGGGTTTTTATACCCTCTTTTGTGCATACTCAGCAGCTGGTTACTAGACAAGGAATTTCAGTCAAGGCTATAAATTCACTCACTGGAGCCTTAGATGGTAAAAAGTCAGACACAAGATAAGTTGGTGCCTACATCAAGGTAACATCTATGCACTCCTCCTTGGTCAGAGGTCAGTCCCAAGATAGGCCTGTGCCTGGACCAAAGTAGCATCTGTGCATTCCTTTCTGGTCAGCAAATTCCTTACAAGAAAAACAACTCATTTTAGCTTATTTCTTTGCACGCAATGCAGTTTCACATTTTAACCCTTCCTATACAGGATACAAAGATGTTGAACACAAAGATTCTTACTACATTTCTCACAACACTTTGTATCCCCAGTAATACATTTTATTCATACAGGTTTTAACACAGTTCATTTCCTGTATATTCAGAATAATAAGCTTTAGTTGCATTGGCAGACAATACACTCGATATTATCATTCGGATGCAAGGAATGCAGCAACAACCCAACAGTAGGAATATAATGGCACCAATACATACAGCAATTAAGACATTCATAAATACTGTTCCTCAATTCCCAAACCAATTTTGGAAAAAGTCAGTCAATGGATTCTGTCCTGGTTTTGTAAGTTCAGAAACTTGCTGTAGGATCTCCAGATGACTGTTAATGTCATATCAGTTGTCTGTAATGAACGGACAACACTTGCAAGTACCTCCTTTCGCCGCTAGGGTGAGTTCGCCATACGATTCTGCAACACTACAGTCCTTATTGCAGTTAACTCATCCGTCACCAATCCTAGCACAGAAAAAGTTGCATTGCTCAGAGTTTCTAACAGTTTTGACAGTTTTCTGAGCTCCCAAATAGATTTTACTGTCCCATAAGCTGGAAGAATACCAGCCCAAGAAATGACATCATCGCCTAAGTCCATGTGTGACAGTCCCTTGCTGCTACTGTGGGCCAAATCGTGATGATAGATTCAGGATGCATCAATGTTACCTACGGGATTAACAGGTTTATTCACAGCACGCACATTTCGTATTTTACCTTGGGGAAGAGTAAATGAATGTCTTATAGCTGGTGCCAAATAACCCAAAAAACAAACTGCCTGACCAATTCCTTGGTAACCATTTGTATGCTTTTTACCACAGACAAAATAACAGTCATTCACTTTAAGAGTGATATTTACTGAATAGAATGATTTCCTTTGTCTTGTATCCCTTTAAACAAAAGATCATACACAGATCACATTTTTCAAAAAGTTTGTGACATTAATAAGCCCTGTACACTTAATAAGCACTCTTATAGGCTTGAAACTCGTTGCACAGTGCCCATCTATTGTACAGTTATGAATTATGGTTACATTACATTGACTCCATCCAACCTTAATTTTTCCAGATCTCTGGAAACATACAGTTCCATTCTGACGACCCATGAGGGGTAGTGCTATTTTGTCCTTTAAGGCTACGGTTGAAGTTTCAAACAGTAAATTAGTCCATGTATCATTTGCCCCCAAAGGGACTGTACCTAACATCAGGCCACCATGTACAGTAGGGATAGCTGTGCATATCCAACAATTTGAAACATTGAAAGACAAAGCATATGCATATTTAATAGCTTGGTACGTAAAGGGTGGATGCCAAGCTGTATTTTCATCTCTTCACTTGGCTAGTTTCGTTTGAAAATAAAAACGGCCAAAACAGAAAAGTAACAATCACACTTATTAACAACAAAATTAGTTTGGAATGCTTTTGTGGGGAAAGACTAAATCCTTCCGTATTTGCATTGCTACAATAGTCAGATATTCATACAAAACAAGATTACTACTAATTAGTGTTCCTCAGTTTCCTGGTTCCACTTTCAGGATCCTGTTGTTCTTCTGATCTGAAAAATAATAATTGCTAAAGAAGTGTTAGTTTTTGTCAGCATTTTCCTCATGTAATCTGCTATCTCTTCACCCCTCACGCCCGCAGGCAAAAGACCTTGCCACCGCGGACGAATAAGGTACGCATTGACAGGAGTGCCAGAGGTAAGCAGTTTATCCAAGACTGATGTGTCTCGCCATGAGTTTATGTAACTTGCCTTTGAGAATGCCAGTATGGCGCTCAACCAACCCTGCTGACTGTGGGTGGTAGGCTCAGTGATATTTTAACTTGATCTGAAAAACGGCCAGCTTTTGAATAACTTGGTTCACGAAATGTGTGCCATTATCAGAATAGATGCATGTAGGTAGCCCAAAATGAGAGATAATGTTATTTGTAAGAGCCTTGGCTACTGACAGTGCATCTGAGTGTGCTACCGAAAAGCTTCTACCCATTTTGTAAAAGCATCAATAATGACTAACACAAATCGCTTCTGTTGAACAGGAGTTAGTTCAATAAAATCCATACAGATTGTGTGAACTGGATACGGAGGCAGCGGAAAAGCTGCTGGGGTGATTCGCACCCCACCACCATGGTATCGTGCACAAAGCAGGCACGACCAACAAAATCGTTTAGCATACGCTATAAAACCCTTGGTCCAGAAAATTTGCTGGATTATCTGAAACATAGCAGCAGGGCCCAGATGAGATGGGCCATGCGTCATTAATGAGGCATACCTAAAAAGGTTTGTTGGCAAGACATACTTATTATTTGGACCTACAAAACTCCTGCTTTTGAATAGCCCCATATTTAACCCATCGCTGTTTTTCCTGAACTGTACTAAGTTCCTGCATTACTTGTAAAGTTTGTAGATCAAATTTATCTGTAGGGTGAAGTTCTTTTTGTGTGGTCTCGAAAAGTAAAAGTAGAGGTTAAGGCTACACTTTTGCAGTTTTGTCAGCTAGTGCATTTGTAAGTGATACTGGATCCTTGGCATTTGTGTGTGCGACTTACAGATGGCCAATCCCGTGGCAGTTGGACAGCTTGTAAGAGGCTAAGGATTAAATCCTTGTGGGTTATTTCCTTTCCTGAGGCAGTAACCATTCCCTATTTTTCCATTGCTGTGCAAAGACATGGACCGTGGAAAAGCATACTGACTATCTGTGTAGATAGTAACTGCCTTATCCTTGGAAATGATACATGCTCTGGTCAAAGCAATCAATTCAGACAGATTCCTGGGGAGAGGTTTTGCCTCTAGTACCTTAGTCTCAGTTGTGACTGCATAACCCACTTGTGTAATACCTGCCTCATTCGCTGACCCATCTACAACAGGGTCCAATCTGAATTTGCCAAAGGCTGATCCTTAAGGTCTGGTCTTGGTAAGACATTAGAGTGTATTAAGTCTAAACATGCGGAGGGGCACCGCCATCAGCTGTAGGTAACAGCGTGGCTGGATTAAGAGTGGTGCATCGCTCAATGGTCATGTGTGGTTGTGATAGTAATGTTGTCATGCAGGACAAGTGTCTGCTAGGAAAGAGAAAGGTAACTTTATCCTGTAGAAGTATTACCGCGACAGAGTGCGGTACCCGTAAAGTAAGGTCATGAAACAAAACTAGGGTTGCAGACGCCTGCACGGCCAGTGCAGCTGCGACTACTGCTTGTACACAGTGTGGCAACGATCGTGCCACTGTGTCCAGTTTACTGGAATAAAAAGCTAATGGTCTCAACTTATCCCCATAAGTTTGCAACAGAACCGATGTCATAAAGCCCTGCTTACAATCTACTGTCTGAACAAAAGGTTTTGTATAGTCAGGGAAGCTAAGTGTTGCAGATCCTGCTATCAGTTGCTTTACCCTAGTAAATGCCTGTATTGCCTTATCTGTCCATTGCAGCGCCATGTGCTGCCATGGGAAGTGCAAAATAAGTTATGAAAGTGGACTCACTTCCTCTGCATAATTGGGAATCCAACTACGACAAAAGTTAGTTATTCCTAAAAATGACATCGTTTTTTTTTTTGTACTGGGCATTGGTGCCTGTAAAATAGCTTCTTTTATACAGTTATTTAGTTGTCTACCAGCATTTGAAATGGTATAGCCTAGATATCGTGATTCAGCTTTACAAAATTGTAATTTAGATTTGTTTACCTTATGTCCCTCTTTCGCCAAGAAATGCAATAACCGAATAGTTTCAGACTCACAGACAGCCTCCGTGAGTGCAGCCAGTAAGATGTCGCCCACGATAACAGTAGATGACAGCCATGCTCGTTGAAACTGTGCCAGGTTTGTTGACATTTCTTGTGAAAAGATTGTAGGGCTTTCACAATATCCTGGCAGCCTTGTGTAGGTGTACCGCTTGCTCATGAACGTAAAAGCGAACCAAAACCTACTAGTTTCCTGTAGAGGGATGGAAAAATGCGCTACTGATATCAATGACAGAAAAATACTTATCTGTGGGAAGGATATCATTTAACAAAACAGATGGATCTGGGACCATAGGAGCCCTTGGTACTACAGCAGCATTCACAGCTTGCAGATCCTGTACCATTCTCCAGGTCCCATCCGGTTTCCTTACTGGGAATAAGGGTGTGTTACACGGTGAATCTGTGCATGGAATTAAAACCCCAGCTTGTAATAGAGCCGTGATCACTGGTAGAATGCCTTCTTCTGCCTTTTTACTTAGCGGATACTGACGCTTGTGAGGTCTAAAGTCGGATTTTGGAGTTATTTTAACCTGTCCTGCTGTTCTTATTAGCCCAATGTCATGTTGCGGACCATAAGGAGTCTGGCACTGATTGTAACTTTAATTCTTCCTGCGGGGTTAGGAGATATAGTCAGAATGGGGTGGCGTTAGCCTGTCTTCGGAGGTGAAGGCCAAATTAGTTAGCTCATTTACTACATTTTGTGGTCCAGTTTCGACAAGATCATTACTGTACCAGTAGTGTAAATCACCCTGCCCCACCTGCAACATAACATCTTGAATTTCTACTCGCTTGGCTAGAATCCCTGATGCAGTCGGCACAGCTGCTATGCCAAACACGTGCATTAAATCTCTTCCTAATAAGTTTACAGGGCAAATTTTAGAGACAATGACTCAAACCTGATAGTTTGGTTAGTTTCAGGGTCCGTGAACCATAAGGGTTTAGATAGTGGTTCTTTATAAATGCGCCATTGGCTGCCTTGACTAATACATAGTCATCAGAAGTTACATCAGATGGCACTGCAGAGGTTTTAGCAGGGTCCTGGAGGCCCTGAATCACACAAAAATTCTACATCCTTCCCTTCTACTTGAAGTGTGATAATCGGTTGTGCCTCTAGCTGCATAGTTACAGCCAGCTGTTAAATTAACAACCTGATATTCCTGAAAAATCAGTCACTTCATTCTCCCATCCTGCACATTCCCTTTTACCTTCTTTATTCACATTCTCAAAATCATTCTCATTTTGTATTACTGACTCTTGCCAGTCGACCTCAGCATCTGGGTCCGCTGCCATTATATAGTCATGCTGAACTATGATTTGGAGCAGCAGTGGATTTCCGGGATTCAGGCAATCTCTTAATGCCCTTCTTACTGCATTTAAAACATTCCCCTCTTTTGTCTGCCTTCGAATCTTCAAAATGTCCTACATTCCTTCTCCCTCTGCCTCTACCCTGTCCCTTCCTCTACCTCTGTTGGACGGAGCTTACATTAACATAAGTGTTTTATCCGGCCACCATAAAGGTTTGAGCCTGTTTTCTTTTCTTTTCTCAAGATATTTATCTGCATGTAAAGGGATACGAGTGTGTGGACAGGGTATGTACCTTAGCTTCTTTTTGTTTTTACTCTGATTTGTTTATACTATGGTTACGTAGCTCCAGAGTCTCCTCTGCTTGTTTTTGTAAAACTACGGAGGGTATTTTTCCTGCTTCTCTGCCTCCTGTAAGACTACGAAGGACACCTTTTCTTGATTTTCTGCTTCTTTCTTTTGATACTGGGGTGGACTAACCCTGTCTTTAGTGACATCAGAATACAAGGTAGGGCCGTTGGTTTACGACAGACAATAGATGTTTAGTCATCTTCTTTGTGGACAAAAATGCACCTTTTGCACTCGAGCCACTACTTCCTTATTTGAAAATTGTTCCCTATGTCTCTTATTAGCTTCTTCTAACCATTTCTGTGCTTGAGGAAATCCTACCTTTTTTTGTTTCTTAACCTTACTTCCTGTGTCCCGGTCTCTCACTAGATTTTGACATTCTGATTTATTCAAGGTACCACTAAACCCATAGTCTTTTTTCCATTTTTTCATATATTTTAAGTTTTTCGGATGTAATTTAAACATATATTCCTCATCCTCAGTCCTTTTATTTAAGCAGCCCTTACTAACACAACAACTGCTTCCTATTCCCATTTTTCTTATTTAAAAGAAACTGTTTCCCATTTTTCTTATTTAAAAGAAAAACTGTTTCCTTTTCCTGAGATCTCTACCGGTCTTTTGTAAAATTTAAACAAAAGAAATTCCTTTATGACTAGTCCCTTAAAAAACTTTTACAAAAACAAAAGCTTACCTTACTGCGGATCTTCGCCCTGGATCGAATCTAAGAGTGACTGGCCTCTACTTACGACTTTTTGGCGGAGGTCTTTCCATTCAAGGGAGCCCCAGATTCGTTCTCCCCTTCCTATACAGGTTTTTCAGTCCCTCTTATGCGTGAAGAGGTGGCCCCACGTTTCAGAAATGTCAAAAGATTTTAATACTCTTAACATATACTGGAAGAATCACGCAGCAAAAAAGGTAGGCCAAAAAGAGTTTATTTTACATGCATGGAGATCTGCCACAAAAGTTCTTGGTTGTCAGCAGTCTAATTTCTACACACTTTACATGGGTTTTTATACCCTCTTTTGTGCATACTCAGCAGCTGGTTACTAGACAAGGAATTTCAGTCAAGGCTATAAATTCACTCACTGGAGCCTTAGATGGTAAAAAGTCAGACACAAGATAAGTTGGTGCCTACATCAAGGTAACATCTATGCACTCCTCCTTGGTCAGAGGTCAGTCCCAAGATAGGCCTGTGCCTGGACCAAAGTAGCATCTGTGCATTCCTTTCTGGTCAGCAAATTCCTTACAAGAAAAACAACTCATTTTAGCTTATTTCTTTGCACGCAATGCAGTTTCACATTTTAACCCTTCCTATACAGGATACAAAGATGTTGAACACAAAGATTCTTACTACAGTAACATTAATTGGGGTGAAAGTATCATTGGCCATAAAAGCAGCGTAAGGAAATAGTAGCTGAATAAATATTTAAGGAGTTATCAGAGGGGCATATATATGTTTTTTTTTTTTTTAATTTGTTGTTTTCAGGGAGTGTGAGGATACATTCTCCAATGTGGGTGCTAAGGTAGTCCGTGTCCTTCTATGAAAATAGTTTCAGGAAGTACTGTAATCAAGTTAACATTACATCAAGCTGTTTTGAGTTGGTTGGACCTTCACAGATTAATAATTCAGTGAGATGTATGGCAAGCATGCTATTATGGTACTTTTTGTTTTATTGCACTTTTAAAAAGGCAAAAACACTCAAAAAATAGATGGCCATCAGTATCCAAGACACACTGGTTGCATGCTTGAACAGAACAGTAGATGAAGACAGTTCTCTTGAGTGGAACAAAACCATCTCCCCCATTTTCGGAAGCGTCTCTTTTGAGCACTTTTTTTTCTCTCTCTCTCCACAATACATGGTTATGTTCTACTTATGTAATTTCCATGAGAAATGCAAACATTATAGCTTCTTGAATCCTGTCAGCCCCAAAACATTTCATGATACTGTATCTGCAAAATGGTACAGTTGGTTAAGTCTCATCAACAACAGGCTAATGTTAGATTCTGAAACTATGAGTTGTACATTAGGAACTTTATTTCCTGCACTTCATAACCTTATGGTTCCTTAAGTCTCACAACTGAAGAGCAGACAGCTACTTTAGTATTAATAAAACATCTCTACTGTTTCCACTTTTACAGTATGTGTAAAAGGATATAAAGAGGTTTAGAGGCATAGGGCAGAACTTGGCATTCTGGATGTAGACATTACTAAATTTAGCTATGCTTGCTTTCGGTTTATTTCTAGCATTTTAAATAAATATTTCAGAAATGCTAGTATTTCCTTAATGATATGGATTGTTCTTTAGGATTCAGAATAATTCCAGCTTTAAAGGAAGATATGTCTGTATTACACGTAATACTTTGAAACTATATTCTGCAGAACTTGGTTTAATAAAATAACACCCATCTGTAACTGAATGTGTGTTTTCAGGTGAAGATTACCAAAGCTATCAAATACTACTCTCAAAGTTGCTGCAATTTCACATGAAATATACATAAAATTCCACTTTGCTTAGTATGTTTGCCATGAGGAATATTGTATAAAAATTAGCTGACAGTGAACATTCTTCATTCATGTATGCAGCTCAAAGAATTTCATCCGACATTACCCTGTTCCATATAATTTTATGATTAGTTTATTGACAAACGTTGCCTTGATGGTGTTCTGATTTCATTTGACATATCTGGAAAGGTAAACACATGCATCACTGAGTTCTTTACAGTTCACTGTCAGTGATGTTTATTTTCCTCAGGTAGACCAAAAATAGCTACTGTTTTCCTTCTTAAATAAATACTAAAGGAAAGGAAATGTACAGTTTCATTTAGTTTATATTTGATTGCACAGAATTTATATGGAGGAATGAGACTGCTCAAGGTCAGTCTATGCTCACTGTGAATTACACTATATAATGAGACAGACATAATCAAAAGAAACCAGAGCTTCAGGAACACTAATCTTCTATGATTCATGCTATTATTTGTCCTTGCAGCTGCATTAAGCAAGATGAGACCACATACTTGGCAGACTGTAGCAGGATAATACTAAGCAAACAGACACAGTGTGAGTATTATTCACCGTGCTGCACAAGCAGAAGGCAAATGTGGTGTTGCATCCATTTGTAATGCAAATTATCTGCAATTCTGGCAAACATGTCTGAACAACAGCATCTTTCTTAATCTCTTCCAACTGGTCTGAAATTGATACTGCTTACTCCCACAAGTGTTTTCTTTGCTGACTGAATGAATGACAGCTTTATTACTGAAGGAAGTTTAAAAAAAAAAATAAGAAAGTATGTTAAGCCCTTTAATCTACAGGGACAAAGCGACAGACCTATTATGATGTCACAAATATGACAGCATACGTCTACAACTCCTCATCAGTGTCATATGTTGCTTCAGTGGAATAACTAGCTTAACTTGTGAAGAAAGGTCACAGAGTTACAAAAATAATTTAATAATGATAAAATTACACTCTTAAAGCTGCTGCAGAAAATGACTAAATTTAATTGCAACTTAATTTAATTAACAATTCTCACAACTTCTTAAGATGAAACCCAGACCCAGGCTAATAAAGTGATATATGCATATATATAGATGTGTCATTTTTTTTTTTTCTTAAAGCAAACTCCTAGTAAGAGATGGCTGTGCTAAGTATAGCTTCACTAAACAGATTGCTCACTGGGTCACAACTCTGCATTTAAAGCTTCCACAAAAAAAAAAAAAAAAACACAGGTTCAAAAAATAATTATTCTGCAGTGAAAACTGTTCTTGTGATAAAATCATAAAAGTTGAATCAAAACATTTGAAACATTTGAAACTTTTATAGCAGTATTGCTGTTGTATTATTGATCAAACAAATACTTACAAGTACAGCAAATATAAATGTATGTGTGCTGCCTGTAACACTACTAATTACCAAAGTTATGATCCTTCAGATACATAATGAATCCCAAATTTGTTTCTTTAATTCAAAACTATCCGGAACTGACTATGAGATTATAGGATGCCAGGAGATATCTATTGCAATTTACAGCAAGGGTGTAGCCAGCCATAACCTTTGTACTCTACTTAGAAATTTTTTTTCTGGGCATCGTATCAGCATGTTTTTTAGGTCATAACTGTTTAAATGAATGTCTTTAACAAGTGCAATATCGCTAATCTAAAAATATTTGAATAGTTTAGGTAGAACAGCTGAAAATTTTGCTTACATTTATTAAGTGGTTGGGGGGGAGCAGTTTGAGAGGTATGTCCATTTTTAATTTATAGATGTCCAAGGGTGGGGGTAGCACTAATAGCTTTTGAGTACCAAATGGAATGTGCTTACTACACCCCTGCCTTATAGAAGAGAGTGTTAGCTACAATTTTGTATTAATATCTGATGTATTTCACTTTATGTGGCGTTCTGATGACCTAGAAACTTGGAAAGCTAGTTCACTTTTTGTAGTCCTTGCTAATAAATTACAAACTGACTAGTGAAAAACATTAATATGATGTATGATGCAGCTGATCTTCCTTAATTTATTGTTTTATAAATCTGTCAGTGTGTGTTGCTCAAATATTGGTTAAGAGTCAGAAAAATTAGTAATGTAGCTGAGAAGAAAAAATAGTGCAGTCAAAGCTTTGCAGTGTAGTCCTACATTTATTAGGTTCATAGGTTCATAGGTTGGTACTAGGAAATCAGCCCTAGGGCCTATACAAGCCTAGCCATAACAATTCCCTGGCTATTTCTTCCCACATTATTTACTTTCCTGGATCCCTGTCTAGCAGGGCGACTGACGTGATCCCTGGGGTGAATTTCCTTTCTCCCATCCAATCGTCAAGGTTCCTCTTGAAGAGGTCCAAAGAGGCACTCTGCTTGACATGTATGGGCAATCTATTCCAGAGTCTGGGGAGTCACTGGGTCAGGAACCTATCCCTCCAGCATGTTTTGTTTATTGCGATGACAAAGTTTAGATCCCTGGAGCATGTAGCTCTGAGGGATTGGGATTTCTTTAAGTGTAGCATGTCCAACAGCTCTGGGTTTGACATGGCCTTGTATGTTAAGCAGAGATCGCCTCTGAGTAGATGATATGCGACAGAGTATAGCTGGAGTTTTTTAAGGCGGTCAGCGTAGGGCATCTGCTTTAGGCCTGTGATTCTTTTAGTGAGGTATTTCTGAGGCCTTTCCAGTTGTTGCAGATGTCTTGAGAGGTACATACCAAATGGGGTGTTGTATTCTATAATGGGTCTAATGAGGGATGAGTACAGTGGGATAATGACCTCCTTTTTCTGGATGAAAAGCCCTTCGTGATGAGGTGTGCCACATAGAAGGATTTCCTGACTGTTGTGGCGATGTGGTTATCGAAGGTGAGACCACTGTCCACCTGTGTCCCTAAGTCTCTTATCACACTTTCTGTGTTTAGTGTACTGCCACCTATATGGTAATTCATGGACACATGTTTTTTCCCAAAGGGGATAACAATACATTTCTTGGCATTGAGCTTGAGCCCATGGCTCTGGCACCAAGCATCTGTTTCTGTAAGGCCCTTTTGTAGAGTATCCACATAATTTGGATTCAATAATAGCTCCCAGTTTGCAGTCATCTGCAAACTTTGTTAGCCAGAGTCCCTTAGTGTTGACCTGTACTTCAGAGAAGTAGATGCCAAACAAGAGCGCCCCAGGACTGAACCCTGAGGTACTCCACTTGTCACTTGTCTTGAGCTGGATTTGGAGTTGGCTACTTTTACAGTGTGGGTTCTATCAGTAAGCCATTTAGCAACCCATTGGGTGACATAGGGATTAATGCCCAACTTAGTAAGTTTATCTATGATTCCAGAGTGGGGATGGTGTCAAAGGCCTTGGCAAGGTCTAGATAGGCTGTGTGGACCACCTTACCCTTGTCCATGGCTCTGGAGACTGATTCAAAGAAGTCAATCAGGTTCAGGAGGCAAGATCGGCCCTTCACAAACCCAAACTGGGTTGGGTCCAGTGTTTGAAGGTTGCCAATGTCTTTGTTTATAAGTTCCATGATAATACGCTCCATGGCCTTGCAGATAAGGCTTGTCAGACTGATGGGACGGTAGTTTCCGGGATCCAAGGTGGATCCCCCCTTGTGGATTGGGATAACTGTAGCTCTGCGCCACTCAGTGGGCACGAAACCTGAGGTGAGGCTATGATTAAACATGACACTTAGGTGAGGTGCCAGTTCATATTATAGTTCATGTAGTACACAGCCCGGGATGTCATCTGGTTCCATGGATGCTGTATTCTTGGCTTTAGAGAGTGCGTTTTGTACCTGTGTGGCCATTATTACTGGAATTTGACAATCTTCCGGTATTGAGATGGGCCATTTAGGGGGTGAGAGGAGGGTGAAGTTGGCACTGAATTAGGTATGCAGTATGACAGAATAAGTAGATAGTTCTCTAAAAATAGAAGAAAAAAATGTGCCTCACACAAACATGTAAAGAATACTATGACATGTGACCTCCTGGGCTCAATAGTATTCATGAAATGTGCTCATGATGATGTATGTTCACATACATTATAACTTGCCAGCATGTGCAGGACTGAGATCCAGAACAAGTGTGGGAAGTGGTGTCGCAGTCAGCATTGTCACTTCACAGTGAGAGGTTCATTGGTTCAATTCTCGGCTCCAGTGCCTTCTGTGGGGAGTCTGCTTATCCTCCCGGTGCTCATGTGGGTGTCCTCTGGGTGCTCCACTTTCCTCCCACATTCCAAAGACATGCATCTGGAGCATTTCTCCTCAGGCCTCCATTGAAAATGGGCTCTGACTTAGTCGGACTTTCCCAGTTAACAAATGTTAAATAAAAGTAAAGAGATGCTACACAGCAAATTTCCTACTATTTGTATACTGTAAATGGGAAGGAAATGTGTGTATAAGTCAGGTGAAAAGCAGAAAGGAACAGTGGTGTCAGAAGGGGAAGGAACATTATATATTTTGGGAGGGACACACTGAAGTTATTGTTGATTTATTAATCGATTGACTTTTGATTACCAGGAAAGTCCGACTGAGTAGGAGCCCGTTTTCAGTGGATACCCGGAGAGAAAAGCTCCAGAAGTATTGCAAAACATTTTAAGAAGAATATCTTTACGGTCTTTTAAAAATAATATAAAAACAAATGCAGTTTAAATAATTATAACAAATTAGACATAATATGAAAATATCATACAATTTGCATCTCTTCTTAACCAATGATTTAATAGTTAGAGAATTCTTAGCCAGTTTATAGAGAAATTAAAGGTCAGTTAGTGTAATACAGATAGGAACTACAATACAAACTGATAGAAAATCAGGTTTATGGTATATTTAGAGGGAGAGCGAGGGATGAGAAACTGATAGAAGTAAGGAAGTCAGGGAACAAGGGATAGAAAGGAGATGTAAAGTATAAATAGGTATTTGTCCACGTATGGGGATATACAGCAGTTTATCCTAGTGTTGAGCAAAACAGAGCCAGCTTTTGGCTAGGAAGTCTTTCACAATAGGTTTGAATTAAGGGAAGGAGAGCATTGACCTGATTGCTAGAGATGCGCAGTTTTAGGCCTTAGCAACATGGTATGAGTACAGACAATGCCTAGCAGATTTGATAGGTTTGTGGACAGCAGGAGATTTTGGTCATTGGATCATAATGACCAACTGGGAAAATAGTTGTATACAATGTCATTTGGTGCTGGACAAGCAGATGGAGTTTAAATAATTTTATAGTTAGTAAGAAACTGTATATATGTTAGTTGATGTGGTAGTTCTAACCAATTCAGGCTTTTTAGTGCATATTTATACAGTGTGGGTTCTGAAAGGGATATTTGCTGCAGATTTAACATTTTTGTTATTGCATTGTTGAAGTTTTGATTTTTGTGATGCCTGAAGGTTAGTAAGGATGGGAATATCATAAATACATGTGGGTAGGAGATACGTAATGGCAAGTGTAGCTTTATTTATGTCATTGAGAAAGCTTTGGGCTCTATAAAACATCCTTGGTTTTTGATGAGTTCCTCTTATGCAATTTTGAATATGCAGGTCAAAGTTAAGATGGTCACCCACTATGATGCCCGGTAATTTGCTATTAGAAGTGACTTCAATGTTTCTATTATCATTAGAGAGAGGGTTTTAAATTTTGTTTTTCATGGAAGATGGATTTGGGAAGAAAAAGTAGTATTTTTAGGGGTCAGCATGAGTTGTAAGTTGCAAAGCCATGTCTCAGTTGCTGTTAAGGCTTTTTGAAGGTATACCACATTGTCAGATGTACAAATGAATGTGGAGTATTCTGCATACTGTATCCTGGAGGCTTGCTGGGTGGAGGGTGTTGGTAAGAAAGTTAAAGAGGAGGGGACCCAAGGATAGAGCCTTGTGGTGCACCAGTAGATTGGGATGTATGGCGAGAGAGTGAAGTGCTATTTTACTGACTGATACCTATTGATAGGTAGCTTTTGAATCATAGAAATTTGGTCTGAGAGAGACCAAATGAGGGCATTCAACATTTCAAGTAGAAGTTTGTTGTCACAAATTGTGTCAAAGGCCTTAGACAAGTCCAGAAATAAGGCAGAGACTACTTTGCTATTGTCTCTAGCTTTATTGACAGTATTTATGTAGGTTAGAAGTGCAGTGTTAGTACTCTGAGAAAGTCAAAAGACATGTTATGTGGGGGATGGGTGTTCTTCCTGCAGGAGATGTATTAGCAGTTTTTGAATATATTTTTCAACTGTTTTGGAGATGGGGTAAAGATTGCTATAAGTTCTAAAGTTAGTAATGTTTGTTGAATATCCTCCTTTGTTCAGAGTGATAATGTGTAACTTCTCACAGAGAGGTGGGACATGGGATTCCTGAGCTGACTTGTTTATAAGAATTGAGACAGGCTAGGCAATACTAATTGGTTGCTATTTTAAGGTGTTCACTTTTTCATTAATTTGCTTTTTAGTACAATTGTGAAGCATTCTGACATTTTCAAGATAACATGGTGTTTTATATTATTGACATTCTTTCTATGCTTTTTCTCTATCCTGCATTAGCATTCTACTGTTTTATGATATCGAAATGCATTATTTGTTTTTAGTTTCTTCCTTCAGGGAGGTGCAATTCTATTTAGGATATCCAGAAAAGCTGCATGAATTCTTTTATAGAATCATCTAAGGGGAGAATTTATAGCAAGTTCCATTTAACAGAGATAGGTCATTAATGAACATTTCTAGGTTAAATTCAGAAAGCTTGTGTGTTGTTTTGCAAACATGCTGTTTAAGTGAAAGTGTGAGATGTCTGGGTTTAATTTCTCTATGTCTATTGGATTTCTGATATCTTGATGAGAATGGACCCCATTCCTATGTCAAAGTATGATTAAAGTTTAAAAAATTAGTACTGTTTCAGTCTTTGATGTTAGCCAGAAGTGCTCTTCTCAGTACCCACAATGTGCCCAGTATTGACCCCTTCTGCACTTCATATGGAGTTACTTATATTGCTACCATCTCTAAATAAGGCTGTAAATTGGTATGTCTCTTTTTAAATTTATCCAAGTCTTTTGGGTTTCTAATACAATTACAGGAATGGACCCCATTCCTAAGTCAAGTTATGATTAAAGTTCATGAAATTATAGTATTATTTCAATCTTTGATGTTAGCAAGAAGTGCTCTTCATAGAACCCTTGATGTGCCCATTAGTTGACTCCTCCTGTAATTCATATGGCGTTACATGTATTGGTAACATATCTAAGTATGATTGTAAATTCTTATTTATAAGACCCATTGCTCCTACTACAATTTGAACTGGCTGGGTGTCCTCCTTCCACACTGGTCTTGTTTCTGCCTGCAAATCCTAGTATTTTATGACTGGATGTAGGAATTTCATTCATCAATGCTACTTTTGTCTTCTTTTCACGGACCAATACATCTGTTCTTCTCGCATCTGTTTTTCAAATGTCTGTGTTTGGTGATCCCATGTGTTATGAACCTCATCATTTTCTATAATGATTTGTAGCTCATATTTCCAATGTTTTTCAGCTACTTCAGTATTATAATGTTTGCATAATCCCCAGTACAACAGTCTTGTCACATTATTATGCCTTTCAGTAAACAGCCCTTCTGGAATTAGTATATCATAACCAACAACAAGATCTGCAACTGTTTCCAATTCTGTTTTACAGAAACTACATTTGTCTATTTCTCCTACATGTTCAATGGACCTTGTAAACCAACATGTATGTAGTCCACTGTCTTGGGCTGCTAATATTAATCTTTTGTCTTTTGGTTTAAATTCACCTCACCTTAACCATTTCTGTATTCGATCCTGATCAACATGAGGTTGCTCCAAGAGTTTTCTATACTTGCAAATACATTTATGCATTTTCCATATTTCTTGCCTTCTTATCTGATCTTTTACCTTATATTCTTTTTGTTTTTTTGGCACATTAAGTTGCTGCCTGTTTTTTTATTTTTTCATTTCCACTTGACACCGATATGCTTCTGCTAAACTAAGCAGGGAAGTCATCTTAGGCTTATTCTCTTCACTTTTTAAAAAATTCACTATGTTTGGGTCTTGCGAGGTTAGCAGACATGCATGCAGTCCTATGTTTGCAGATCTACATACCTCCTTCAAAGTGGGAATATATAGACTTTTGTTTGTGGTGTATTTGGCTAAATGCTCAGCATGCGATTCCTTCTATATAGGAAAAACCAATAGACCCCTTAGAAGAAGAATTTATGAGCATTATTATGGGATCAAAAAGAGAGACCATGATAATGCCTTATTCAAACATATTCTAGAGTGTTCCAATTGTAAAAAAAATGTTGTTCTCTGTAGTTGACCATGTTCTCATCGACTTCAATGGTGATAAAGAAGGGGAGTTTAGAGAATTAAAATGTCAGATTCTGCTCAACGCTTATAATAAACTTGGTTTGAATAGTGGAGTCAGTTATAAAGTTGTTTTGTGTAGATAGGCATATTATAATAAGTGAAAGTAATTTTAAAAGTTTTTAGGTGTTTTAATACAGCTTGCTGATTGGGTATTTTATAATGAGGGAGGGGTATTTAAGAGTGGTTTGCCAGTTTGATGGTATTTGAAGAAGGCCACAATTGTTGTTAGTGGCTGAAAGTGCTTAACTTGTTTAATAAAGGAGTTTATAAGTCATCCTCAACAGTGGTTTGCAGTTTTTGCATGTCATCTTGCAAGTATTTTTGGATTTTGACTGTGTATGCTTTACACGTGAGTTAGAGGCACGTTTTCAGTTCTTTTTGTACTCTTTCATTCATGAATATGGGATGCTGTCAAATCCTGTTTTGAAGTATGTCCATTCCATACTTGGATTGTTCCTTTTTTTTACAGTTCTGTATTGTAACTTTATTTAACAACAAATTATCTTTTGTTCCATATGACTTGTTTTGTTACCTTTTAGCAGTGGTGGCTGGTGACTTCAAATCAAAGGGGGGCTGCAGGAGACAGCTGAATGGGTGGGTTCAATGGGGATGGGTGTGGCCAACTAGAAAGAGGAGGAGCTATGCTCAAAACCACAAAAACTCTAACTTTAATTAAATACGCTGCCCTGGGTGCCAAACCGTCATTATGAGAGTCCAATCAAGAAAAAAGGAAAGTGTAGAAGAAGAAAAAATATTTCAATCCATTGGCTGCATAGCAGCTTACTTAATATCTAGATGGAAACAAAATGGTTGTGAGGCATGAAAAAATAAATTACTTTTTAGATACATTACTGGAATGCTAGTCAAAATCAAGTATAAGAAAAACAAGCAGCACTCAACTCAAACCACTTCTCCTTGCACTCCAGTTCTAATTATAATTTTTAAATGATACAAACCACCAAATGTTATAGACACCTTTGCATAAAAGTATTCCAGAGTATCTGCAAAGTAAACACAAATTCCATGAACTGCAAAGGTGAGACTTCAGAACAGCAGCTTCAGTTTAGTAAAAAAATATACTCCAAAACAGCAACCTCAGCTTAATAAGGTGTATACTCAAATTTCTCCAACCACAGAACAAAGATCTGGATTCCACTCGGCTGCAACACAGTTTTATTGGTACACAAGCGCTTTCTGATTAAGCAGAGTCATGTGACTGACTTTAAGTGTTATATAAGGTGTGTGTATTTTAATGGTTGTTATACACCTGAAGAAGCTGTTAGTGAAGGGCTTGTGTACAAATAAAACTGTGTTGCAGCTGAGTGGAATCCAGATCTTTGTTCTGTGGTTGGAGAAATTTGAGTATACACCTTGTTAAGTTGAAGTTGCTGTTTTGGAGTATATTTTTTTACTAAACTGAAGCTGCTGTTCTGAAGCCTCACCTTTGCAGTTCATGGACTTTGTGTTTACTTTGTGTAATTATAATTTATATTCAGCTTTATTAAAGTACCAAGTAACATGCTAAAAGTAGCAATCTCTGTGATACCCCCACTTGTAAAAATGTTTCAATCCAAAAAAAGCCTGCTGCCTGACAACAACTATCTACTTGTTTCATGGGGAAAACATGATCAAAATAAAAAATGAAAAGCAAACAGGAAACAAGCTCAACATACACTGCTTAAAGGATTACTGCACAGGATATGGACCACATATGATAGACTGGCATTCTGTTTAGTTTGCAGGTAAACCCTGTAATGATCTCTTAAAATAATGTAATCCTGTCCTTAATTACAAATAATGTTATATGCATTTCAATACCCAAGGCTTATATGTTATCTAGTTATGTAAGTATTCTCTGAATGGCAACAACAGAAAGGCTTTCAATGTTGGCAATTTGTTAACAGTATGTTTATTAAAACTTACTTGCATCTTACAATCTCAGACAAGCTTACCAGATGGTCGTTAAAGCATTGCTACTTAAACACAGCGCAACAGGCAATTTCTGAATAATAATAAGCATAAATCAACAGTATAAAATATGATAGAAACCAGAACATTCTGCAAAATCAAGGACAGATGAAAAGCCGTTGTAGTACTTGTGTCTACCTTGGATGGGGGGATAGTCTGCACATTTACACTGCATAATTGCTTCTTGCCTTGCTTGGACACATCCAGAGTCACTACATGGGGGAGTGGGGTGCAACAAGTATGTTACAATTTGAAATGTCTCTGACTGACTGTGATGGCCCTGACACATTTGTAATACCTCTCAACCTCAGAGCAAGAAATCTGGACAAAGCCATACATATAAGTGGGACAAAGGCCCAAAAATAAGGACGATTTTTAAATATTGCTCTTATAAACTTAGAAAGATAATAGAATAGTAGGTCTTGCACTAGTATGAATTTTCTGAACGGTATGAAATCTGAAACTGAAATGTCTGTCATTATTTTCTAACTTCACTCTTTAACGATTTGCCACTAACCTGTCAAAGAGGGGACACATTTTAATATTATCACTGCTAACTTGAGCAGCTGACAAAATAAAAGAATCTACATGCATTTCTGAAATAAAAGCAATCTATTATTATTAGTTATTTATCAATTGTAAACCCTCCATGTTTTCTTCCAGAATTGCCATTTTGCGGAGGGATTATTAGTGGAAGAGCAACATTTTGAGCCAAAATCTGGGACAGTTGAGAGGTTTGGATATGCTTAATTCTCTAAAGCAATTTAGTTGCATGTACCTCTCAACCTGTTAATGCAGGAAATCTGGACAAGGCCAAATATATGGGGGGAACATATAAAAAGTACTAAAAATTGCTCTTGTATAAACTGAGACAGTTGATAGAATAAAAGTTATTGCTTTAGCATGCATTTTTCTGAAGGTTATGAAGTCTGAAACTCAGTGTCTGTCATTATTTAGTGACTTCATTCCTAAATGATTTGACAGAAAACCACAAATTTTATGAGGAACAAACCAAAAATAAGAAGCAAAATCTCTTAATTCTGCAAAAATCTGGACAGTTGAGAGGTATAGTTCAGCTGGGGCTGTCTGAGTTTGCTGCTCTTCCCCCTCACAAAATCATGGTCGAATGGAGTACAGCCATTCCAATGAACCATTACTTGGCTATTTCACCCCATTTACCATAAACACTAACCGGGAAAAGCTGAAAACCAAAAACCAAAAACACTAATATGCATACTGCTTTACTTCTGCGATGATTTGGACTTCATTTGAAAGTTTTATTTTGCATTTTACAGCACAAACACTATAGATATCATATCTGCTAAACAAAGCAATGCAGTCTCACAATGAAAACAGACTTAGCATTAAAACTTCTCTGCAACCTTGCACACAAAACATACACATGCTCTTTCATACACCTTCCTGATTGTATTAAATTATATTCCTTGTACAATACAGTACAGTTTTAGAGTGTGTTTTAAATTTATTGTTTTGCAATTTTTCCAGTAAACAATGAAACAAAATGCATACACCAGTAATGACAAAACTGCCCAATTCAGAACATTTCCATCATAAAAGTCTACTCAAACTTCTACAGTCCACCAGTATCAGTATATATGCACAATCTCTGAAGAAGTAAAAGTTATCTAAATAATTCCACATTAAAAAGATCTGTAACTAATGAAGAGGTTGCTGCTAGCAAACAACTTTGTATTGCATTGTTTCATCTACAAATAAAGTGTCTGTTACCCTTGAGGAATAAATTGCCTATCTTACACTAAAAAAATGATAAGCTAATAATATTGCAATAGGGAATGGATGGCAAACTGATAACAGGTTCATAATTACTAGGTATCTTCGCCAAAAAGGAGTGCAACATCCACCCCCTTTGCACAGTACAGTATCAGCAATGCATCTCTCTACTGTGGGAGTAGAACCCACAGCCTTCTGCATCAAAAGCAAGTATACTACCTGTTGTGCTATTAACAAAGTAAGCATCCTCAGCATAAGCAGCACTAAACTTTTGCTCCCCTGCAGCTCTCAGCCCCTTGTAAAATCTACTCACTCATCTGTATCTCTGAACTTTGCAGCACAAAGAAATCTGTAAAAAGCCAAAGTTTATTGTGTGTGTGTGTGTGTGTGTGGGGGGGGGGCAAAAGCCCAAAAATCCGGGACACATTTTAAACATTGCTTGTATAATGCAAGAGAAAGCTGTAAGGAACCACCACGATGCTGTAATTAAGAAGATTTAATAAGAACAAGCGCTTTCACGCACCTCTATGGCGCGCTTCATCAGGTTACATCAATCAAATAGAATATGTCAAATTTATACTAAAAACCTTTATCAATTAAATAATCAAACAATTACAATGGTTAATTAATTAATTAAAGCAATCCAAAATATACATTAGAGTCCACAATTAAAGCTGTATTTCACACACACATATATATATATATATATATATATATATATATATATATATATATATAGCCATGTGGTTTCCTCATATACGAGCAAATCCCACTGTCTAACTATATTACGTATATGATAATACACACTAATATATATATAACATAATAGTACCATCTCAAAAACATTGATTTATTAAATAGTTATAAGCCTTTGAAGCAGCCTTTAAAATCTTTATAAACGCAATAAAATACTGTTCATAAATCCATTACATAGTTCATAACTTGTCATAGGAATAAATATCTACAAAAATTCCTTATTAAAAACTAACAATACTAAGGAACAATAGTCCATATAACAATTAGATTTACACCATCAATGGTGTTAAAAAATGGGAATATCATATATTATTATATATAATTATTTTCGTCCTAAAAGGGCTGGTCTAATACTAAGAGCTTGGTTAAGTCCTGGTTCAACATGTGACCTAAAATTAAGAATCCATTTGAGTTCATAAAGTTCAAGGGACCCCATATTGTTACCTTCTCTCATATTGGTATGTACTATCTGTATTACCCTAAATTTAAAATAATGCTTTGGAAATAGATGACAATGTTTGGCAAGGGCATTACTCATATTCTCCTTCCTAATGTCATAATCGTGATTATACATTCGATCCCTAAGCCTCCTTGATGTCATTCCAACATAATAAGCATCACATACCTCACAGGTAGCCAAATAAATCACATTTTTCGAGTCACATGTTGCATAAAATGTTGGTGTAAATATTGAGTCCAATCCAGGTACTGTAAAAGACTGAGTCTTAGATGTACATCTACACATATTGCACCTAGTGCATGGATATGTTCCTTTTTTAAATCGTGCCCTGATGTCCACCATGGACTCCTCCATTTTCTCGTTACATAATAATCTTTTCAGGTTCAGGCTATTCCTGAATCTAAAGTTAGGTCTATTACCCACAGTCTGCGCAATGGTAGGGTCTAATAATAAAATCTTCCAGTTATTCATAATAATATTGGTAATATGATGAACGTCATTTGTATATTTAATATTGAAAGCCAATCGCATGCCCTGTTGATAGGTGTTTTTCAAATAATTACCCTTATAACTATTAAATGAGGTCCCCAGTACCAAGGACATCTGGTTATCGACCAATTTGGAGGGATATCCTCTGTCAATGAATTGAGCTCTTTGAAGTTCAAGCTGTGTATTCCTATCATCACATTGATTACATAAGCGGATAGTTCTTATTAATTGCCCCTTGACCACATTACGAAAAATGTATCGAGGATGCATGCTATTATAATGGAGGATAGCATTCCTCCAACAAGGCTTCCTATAAATGGTTGTAATAATATTATTTAAGGAGTCTTTAGCAATTGTAATATCTAAAAAGCTAACACTACTAAATGACTGTTCCAACGTGAACCTTAGAAAAGATGTAGTGGATTCCATATACATAACAAATTCTAGTAATGAGTCCTGGTCGCCATTCCAAAATAATAAAATATCATCGACAAAACGCCTATTATAAAATGACGTTTTTGAACCTATCATTGTGGAAAATAAACCTGTTCTCCCACTGATGCACTACTAAATTAGCATATGCATTGGCACAGGGAGTGCCCATGGCTACTCCCCATGTCTGTGCATATGCTTGATCTTGAAACAAGAACACATTATTATTTAAAACTATATCAAGGAGACTGCAAATCAGCATCTGACTAGCATTGTCAAAGGTCCTATCCATGTGTAAAAATTCCCTTATAGCTTCCAGACCATAATCATTTGGGATGCTCATGAATAGGTTCTTTATATTCATTGTGACTAATATAGTCTCAGAAGATGTATTATTAACGATGGAGTCTGACTTCAAGTCATTTAAAAGCCCATAGGAATTTTTCAAAATGGTCGGTACTTTTTTGACCAAAGGGCCCAGCTTAGATTGTATGTATATAGAAGTATTCTCCGTTACCCATTGTGTACCTGATACTATCGGGCGTAATGGAGGGGGAGATACCCCTTTGTGCATCTTCGGAAGGCCTTTTATTATGGGTATCAAGGGAAACTCAATTAACAAAAAATCATAAAGTTCTTTATCAATACGTCGACACATGAGAAGATCATATAAAAAATCATGTACTTGTTTCACTATACTCATGACTTATTTCTGTCCTATATGTCTATACACTACATCATTATCAAGCATCGATTGCATTAATTCAACATAATGGGGGGTTTCCATTGCTACTATCCCCCCACCCTTGTCCGCTGGTTTAAAAGTAAGCTCACGGCTACTTCATAAATCATTAAGACATGACATCAGGTTGGCATTTAAATTATAAAAAGTCCCCTTATGTTTACTCTCTCTATAATAAGCATAAAGGTCATTCTCACAGGAACGTACAAAATAATCTACCGTATTGGGCATTGGAGGTATAAATAAACTTTTGTTTTTACATTTGTTAATAACAGTTGTTGACCCATACATTTTAGTATCTAGAAACAGTACCTTCAAGGATAGCGTCCTAGCAAAAAGTCGCAGGTCTATCAGGGAATCAGAGATTTTGCTCCCCTGTGAGGGGATGAATGATAAACCCTTATTTAAAAGTTCTTGTTCATCCGCTGTTAACTCTCGTGATGTCAGATTAAAAAATAACTGTCTCAATTCCTGTTCCTGCATCTCGGCTCTGGTGTCTCGCCTGAAAACTTCCTTTTCCCTCGGCCCCGACTCTCCGAGCGCATCATTGCCTTTGGTTTGTATGGAACCGGCAGCTGTAAAAAAGAAGTTGAAATTGTATTTCCTCCAATCTTCGGTCTCGCTCCCAACGAGGATGCTGGTTTGAATCCTTGCTGGTTACATGGTGGAGTCAAGCTAGGGAGTGATGTATGATCACTATTAGTTGCGCTAGAAGATGTCGTCATGACGTTAGACTCATTCGTAGTTTCAACATGCTCAACCAATTCTATACCGTGCTCACTTAAAGGTGTAGGATCATTGTGTAGTGTCCCTGATCCACTATTATTATATCTAGGCCATACAAAGATCTGTCCTGTGGAGAAATCTTGATGGTCACGTCTAAGTTTTTTAAGTTTCAGTTGCTCGAGTCTGCTGCTATACATAGCAACTTGCCTAAGCATGTTATTAAGTTTAGAGTCATATATATCCCCTTTATAAGTGTGTAAAATATCTTGGTGTACAGTCTCCACCTTTGTAACAAGCTCCGATTCAATTGGAGTAAAATAATCAATTAATAATTTTATATACTGCATACCAAAGTCAATGTTCAGCTGTTGCCATCTCCTTAATAACTCCGGATGGCTATCGCCATAACTAGGCATGCACAAAACACGCATTCCACAGGGAACGACCTTAAAATGGAGGCATGCCTCCAGATGTCTCCTCTGCCATATAAGCTGATGAAGCTTATATAGGTCATTCTCCAGTTGTCTTATCATATTGTAAAACTCCTGCAAGTTCTCTACGGTGTCTATTTTCACCTGAGAAGAAGGTAATTGAAAGTCCATACTTAACAGGGGATTCTCCCGTTGGTGGAACAGATTATTCCAGTTATTGACATCATTTTGATTCACCGGATTATAGTCCAACTCAATATTGGGTGGTTCCATCGTGTGATGGTAAAAAATGTAAAAGAAAGACAGGAATAATAGCAGCAAACAAATTATAACCATCCAAAGGTTCCTTGCAAAATGGAAAACAAGATATGCAAGAGAAAGCTGTAAGGAACCACCACGATGCTGTAATTAAGAAGATTTAATAAGAACAAGCGCTTTCACGCACCTCTATGGCGCGCTTCATCAGGTTACATCAATCAAATAGAATATGTCAAATTTATACTAAAAACCTTTATCAATTAAATAATCAAACAATTACAATGGTTAATTAATTAATTAAAACAATCCAAAATATACATTAGAGTCCACAATTAAAGCTGTATTTCACATATATATATATATATGTATATATAGCCATGTGGTTTCCTCATATACGAGCAAATCCCACTGTCTAACTATATTACGTATATGATAATACACACTAATATATATATAACATAATAGTACCATCTCAAAAATATTGATTTATTAAATAGTTATAAGCCTTTGAAGCAGCCTTTAAAATCTTTATAAACGCAATAAAATACTGTTCATAAATCCATTACATAGTTCATAACTTGTCATAGGAATAAATATCTACAAAAATTCCTTATTAAAAACTAACAATACTAAGGAACAATAGTCCATATAACAATTAGATTTACACCATCAATGGTGTTAAAAAATGGGACTATCATATATTATTATATATAATTATTTTCGTCCTAAAAGGGCTGGTCTAATACTAAGAGCTTGGTTAAGTCCTGGTTCAACATGTGACCTAAAATTAAGAATCCATTTGAGTTCATAAAGTTCAAGGGACCCCATATTGTTACCTTCTCTCATATTGGTATGTACTATCTGTATTACCCTAAATTTAAAATGATGCTTTGGAAATAGATGACAATGTTTGGCAAGGGCATTACTCATATTCTCCTTCCTAATGTCATAATCGTGATTATACATTCGATCCCTAAGCCTCCTTGATGTCATTCCAACATAATAAGCATCACATACCTCACAGGTAGCCAAATAAATCACATTTTTCGAGTCACATGTTGCATAAAATGTTGGTGTAAATGTTGAGTCCAATCCAGGTACTGTAAAAGACTGAGTCTTAGATATACATCTACACATATTGCACCTAGTGCATGGATATGTTCCTTTTTTAAATCGTGCCCTGATGTCCACCATGGACTCCTCCATTTTCTCATTACATAATAATCTTTTCAGGTTCAGGCTATCCCTGAATCTAAAGTTAGGTCTATTACCCACAATCTGCACAATGGTAGGGTCTAATAATAAAATCTTCCAGTTATTCATAATAATATTGGTAATATGATGAACATCATTTGTATATTTAATATTGAAAGCCAATCGCATGCCCTGTTGATAGGTGTTTTTCAAATAATTACCCTTATAACTATTAAATGAGGTCCCCAGTACCAAGGACATCTGGTTATCGACCAATTTGGAGGGATATCCTCTGTCAATGAATTGAGCTCTTTGAAGTTCAAGCTGTGTATTCCTATCATCACATTGATTACATAAGCGGATAGTTCTTATTAATTGCCCCTTGACCACATTATGAAAAATGTATCGAGGATGCATGCTATTATAATGGAGGATAGCATTCCTCCAACAAGGCTTCCTATAAATGGTTGTAATAATATTATTTAAGGAGTCTTTAGCAATTGTAATATCTAAAAAGCTAACACTACTAAATGACTGTTCCAACGTGAACCTTAGAAAAGATGTAGTGGATTCCATATACATAACAAATTCTAATAATGAGTCCTGGTCGCCATTCCAAAATAATAAAATATCATCGACAAAACGCCTATATAAAATGACGTTTTTGAACCTATCATTGTGGAAAATAAACCTGTTCTCCCACTGATGCACTACTAAATTAGCATACAGTCCACCAGTATCAGTATATATGCACAATCTCTGAAGAAGTAAAAGTTATCTAAATAATTCCACATTAAAAAGATCTGTAACTAATGAAGAGGTTGCTGCTAGCAAACAACTTTGTATTGCATTGTTTCATCTACAAATAAAGTGTCTGTTACCCTTGAGGAATAAATTGCCTATCTTACACTAAAAAAATGATAAGCTAATAATATTGCAATAGGGAATGGATGGCAAACTGATAACAGGTTCATAATTACTAGGTATTTTCGCCAAAAAGGAGTGCAACATCCACCCCCTTTGCACAGTACAGTATCAACAATGCATCTGTCTACTGTGGGAGTAGAACCCACAGCCTTCTGCATCAAAAGCAAGTATACTACCTGTTGTGCTATTAACAAAGTAAGCATCCTCAGCATAAGCAGCACTAAACTTTTGCTCCCCTGCAGCTCTCAGCCCCTTGTAAAATCTACTCACTCATCTGTATCTCTTAACTTTGCAGCACAAAGAAATCTGTAAAAAGCCAAAGTTTATTGTGTGTGTGGGGGGGGAGGGGGGACAAAAGCCCAAAAATCCGGGACACATTTTAAACATTGCTTGTATAATGTTGGAAAGTTACTAGAATAAAATGCTGTGTTACCACCATACATTTCACTGCTAAGCCTTAAACCCAGGACCCTGTGCAAAACAGTCAGGGCAACATACAACTATGCCAAATCAGCTGTTTTGTGAAAGAGAAAGATGGAAACCTAAATGGCTACCATTTAGTGAATTCAGTTCTCACCATAGCACAGCTGTCAACCTCTTAGCACAAAACACCTGAACAAAGCCAAAAATGGGTGAATACAGCCCCCAAACATTCAGTGAATTCAATTCTCACCATAGCTCTCAATCTCAGCAAAAAACACCTGGACAAAGCCAGTAAGGGTGTAATATAGCCCCCAAACATATTCAGTGAATTCAGTTCTTACCATATCTCTCAACCTTAGCACAAAACGTGGATGAAGCCAATAATGGTGGAATACAGTCCCAAAAATAGGCACACATTTCAAATATCCATCTTATACACTTAGAAAATTGCTAGAATAAAAGCTTTTGTGTTACCATGCACTTTCTGAAGAATATGAAGTCTGATATTCAAATGTGTGTCATTTTTAACATTTGTTAACCAGGAAAGTCTGACTTGGAACAAAAGCTAATTTTTAGCAGAAGCCCAGGGAGAAACACTCCAGATAGACACATGTCTTTGTAAGATGGGAGGACACTAGAAGAAACAAACACAAAGAGGGCATACAGACTCCACAGAGAAGGTAAGGCACCCCAGCCAAGAATCAAACCAGAGAACCTCTAGCTGTCAGGCAACAATGCTACCACTGTACCAATGCACTACTGGTTTTGCAAGGACACAAAAATACAGAAACCACAGATTTTATGAGGAATAGAACAAGTATGAGGGAAAAATCTGCAATGTTTTTGCAAATGGTGGAGGGTAGGGAATTCAGGCTCCTGCCACCTGGGCTCAAGGAACATGGTTCAAGCCTTATTCTCCACCCACCACCATGTAGCAACTGGGGCATTTCATACACACACTGTCCTCCACAAAATGGCCCTGGCTGATCCATGAATCCTCCTGTTTGCAGCTAAGTCCTCCACAAAATGTCTGCCAATCCATGAATCCTCTCCTGTGAAGCAGCTCAGTTCTTTGGCATCCTGGCCTGTGCATGGGTCTCCTGTGAGAGATGGCTAGAGCACCCTGTCCAATGAGAGTAGGCTGGAGCCTCCATCCTGCAGGTGATGCAATCTGGTGACCTTTTGGTCTGTGTGGTCATCACTGCACAGAACTCTGGGCTGGAAGGGTGGAGTTTCCTGCCTTCCCTATCTGGACTGCCTAACAGAGCAGTCTGGAGCTCTGGAATGAGCATGCACGTGTGCATGGAGTTCTGGTCTGCATAACACAGCAGTCAGGAACCATGCACTCATGGGTGGAGTCTGAATTTTTTTATTTATTTTATTTTTCAATTTTATTGTTTAATTTCTTTATTCTACAGGTGGGGGGCTGCAGTCCTATAGCACGAGCCGCCCCTGCCCTTTAGTTCTATTTGCAATGACTGAGTTTTCTTTCAAATGATTATAAACTTTGCATCAATTCCAGTGTATAGTTTGTACTTTGTCAGAAGGCAAGTTATTGGTCTATAGTTTTTTTTGAGTGTATTGCAGGTTCACTCTTAAGTAGGAGTATTGTTTTACCTGTTGTCATCCAGGTTGGTGCCTGTGCAGCATGTGCATATAAATAATTCTTACTCATGGCTAAATCTTAATGTAAAGATGTTAGTACTTTTAGGCAGAAGTTAAGTACTGCATCTGGGCCTAGGGTTTTCAAATTAGGAGGTTTTCTTAACTTTGTTTCAGTTTCTCTGACCATTACGTCATCCCATTTCATGTTATGTACATTTGAACTTCTTATTCTTTCTTCTATCCATTCAGCATCTTTATGTTCCACAGGATCTTCATAGATATTTCTCAGAAATGTATTTATTTTTGTCTTTTTTTTGGCAGTGGTTCAGTTCCTTTTGCCTTTTTTCACAATACCTTATCAAGCTCTTTTGGGTCATCAGTTAATTGCTTATTTTGTACTTTTCCTTTATATTTATCTGCATATCTTCTAAGTTTTTCTGTCTGTGTTGATATTTTTCATTTCTTATTTGCGATAGTACAAGATCCTGATCTGTTTTGTCACATCTATCTTTCTAAATATTTTTGTTGATCTGTTCCCTGTTTTATATTCTAATAGCAGTGACACTTCTTGTCTTAATTGCATTATAGTTTTCTCTATTCATCACTTCCATGATGGCATTTGATTTCTCCCTTTCAGTTCTCTTACTGCCCTGTGTTGGTGTGGCAAGACTGTTATTAATTTAGCTGTACAGTAATATATCCTATTTACTTCTCCTATATCACATGAATCTCTATCTGTGACAACCTAATTATTGTGTTCATTTATTATATCACACTTCTAGCTTTTTATGTTTTATTGACTATCTGCAGTCTATTTCATAGGTTCATAGGTAGGTACTAAGCTATTGGCCCTAGGGCCTATACAAGCCTAGCCAAAAAGATACCCTGGCTTTCGCCACCCAAGAAAATTATTTTCCTGTGCCCCTCCACAGAAGTGATCCCCGGGGTGAATTTCCTATTGACCATCCAATCATCAAGATTTTTCTTGAAGAGTGCTAATGAGGAGCTCTGTTTGACATAGATAGGTAGTCTGTTCTAGAGTATGGGAAGTCTCTGGACAGGAATCTATCCTTCCAGCATGTTCTGTTTATTGTGGTGACAAGGTTTAGGTCCCTAGAGCGTGTAGCTCAGAGGGATTGGGATTTCTTTAAGTGGAGCATGTCCAACAGCTCTGAGTTTGACATAGCTTTGTATGTTAGGCAGAGATTGCCTCTGAGTAGGCGATATGCGATGGAGTAAAGCTGGAGGTTTTTGAGACGTTCTGCGTAAGGCATCTGTTTGAGGCCAGTAATCCTCTTTGTGAGGTATTTTTGCGGCCTTTCCAGTTGTTGTAGATGTCTTGTGTGGTACATACCAAAAGAGGTGTTGTACTCTATAATGGGTCTAATGAGTGATGAGTAGAGGGGAACAATGACCTCTTTTTTTCTGGATGAGAAACCTTTTGTGATAAGGTGTACCACTGTGGTGATGTGATTATCAAAGTAGAGACTACTGTCCATCTGTGTCCCAAGGTCTCTTATCAAACTTTCTGTGTTAAGTAGACTAACGCCGATGTGGTAGTTCATGGGTGCAGAGTTTTTACCAAAGAGGATGACAATGCACTTTTTGGCATTGAGCTTGAGACCATGTCTTTGACACCAGGCATCAGTCTCAGTGAGGCCTTTTTGTAGGATGTCCACATCATTAGGAGTTTAGATTATGGCTCCTAGTGTGCAGTCATCTGCGAATTTAGTTAGCCAAAGACCTTCTGTGTTAGCCTATACTTCAGAGAAGTAGATACCAAACAGGAGAAGACCCAGGACTGAACCCTGTGGTACTCCACTTGTCACTGGTCTGAAGTCTGATTTGGAGTCTGCTACTTTCACAGTGTGGGTTCTGTTAGTAAGCCAGTTGGCAACCCATTTTGTGACTTACAGATTTATACCTAGTTTAGTGAGTTTATCTATAATTCCAGAGTGGGGGATGGTGTTGAACACCTTGGCGAGATCTAGATAGGCTATGTGAACCACCTTACCCTCATCTATGGCTTTGGTGACTACTTCAAAGAAGTCTATCAGGTTTAGGAGACATGATCTGCCTTTTACAAACCCAAACTGTTTGGGGTCCAGAGTTTGGAGATCTCTAATGTCTTTGAGTTCCATGATGATATGTTCCATGGCCTTGCAGACCAGGCTCATCAGGCTAATGGTGCGGTAGTTCCCGGGGTCTGTTGTGCCCCCCCCCCCTTTGTGGAGTGGGATAACTGTCACGATGCGCCATTCAATGGGCACAAAGCCTGAGGTAAGGCGGTGACTGAACATGGTACTTAGGCGGGGTGCCAGTTCATTCTGTAGTTCATGTAGAAGGCAGCCTGGGATGTTGTCAGGTCCCGTGGATGCTGTGTTCTTGGCTTTGGAGAGTGAGGTTTTACCTGTGCAGCCATGATTACAGGAACTTTGCATTCTTCTGGTATAAAGATGGGCCCTTTAGGGGGTGAGAGGGGGATGGTGGCAGTATCAGTTGGTTCTGTATATTTAGTGTTATTGTGCTGTAACTCAGAGCAGATCTGAGTGCTGCCTTTGAGATTCTTGACATAGCTATAGAATGCTTTGTGATTGTCTTTAGAATCAGTGGCAATTTTGTTTTCATAACTAGCTTTGGATGATTTTATGAGGGATCTCAGCTTCTTACTGAGACTGACCAGGGAGTTCCTCCAGTCATGGGATTTTACTCTTTTTTGCAACAGTTTCTTTCTTCTGTTGTAGAGTTTGTTTATGGCAGAAGACCACCAGATTGGCTTCTTTTTTTGGAGGATAGCATCCTGGTTCTGTTAGGGATAGCACGATCCATGCACTCATGTAAGTGCTTAAAAAGTACCTCTATTGTCCATCTGCATGAGTGTCGTGAAGTTTGCCACATCTGTCTTAAGAAGCGTGAAGTTGGCTTTGGAGAATTTTTTACAGTTGTTTTCCTAATAAGGGTGGGGGTGGGAGCGGGATGTGGATGTCTAGGGTGATTAGCTTGTGGTCGGATCTGACCAACAAGGAGCTGACCTCTGGTGTGGAACACTGGACACCCATGTTGGTGATGACCAGGTCTAGGATATTGCTGCCCCTAATGGGGGTGTGGATAAGCTGATCCAAGGCATTGGAATTGATGATTTCCAGAAAACGTTGAGCAAAAGAGTTGGTACATGAGTAGTTTTCCCAGTTAATGGTAGGGTAGTTGAAATCGCCCATTACTAGACTGTTGGGTTGTACCTTAATATTTTCCAGTGTATGAAGAAAAGAGGAGTCGGAATCCTGGGGCATGGTGGGGGGTCTGTAGCAAGCTACAATCTGGATTGCAGTTTTGCCCAGAGTTAGTTGAACTTGGATAATCTTGGATGCATTATGTTGAGCAACTAGCTTGGAGGTGTGTTTATCCTTAATGAATATGTACACGCCTCCACTTTTAGTGTTTCGGTCTGGGTTTGGTGGCCGAAAGGTGTGGTATGAATTATAGCCTGGTAATGCAGGGATGCTCTCTGGAGCTTTGAACCAGGTCTCTGTCACTGCACAGATGTCAATGTTTTCCATTTTAAGGAGTGCCTCGAGTGAGTGCATTTTGAGATTTAGACTTCTAACATTGAGTAGCATTACCCTCAGATTTTGCTTGCTTGTACCTGTTAAGGTGGTGAATTTGTCATTTGAACCTTGCCTAAAAAAGGCACTCTAGGGGTGGCAAGAGCCTTTGCCAGTATCCAGAATCCCAAGGGTGACAGATGCAGGCCATCTCTGGCAAAGCAGCGTGGTCTGTCGATCATGTCATCCCAAGCAGACAGATAATGGATTCCCTTAGAATGACACCAGAAGCTTAGTCAATTGTTAAAGTCAGTCATTTTGTCCTTGTACTGTGGTATCATTCTGGGTGATGACAGGATGCTACTCAGGGCTAGGGTCATACCTGCCTGGGCTACAAGATCGGAGAGCTCCTCCATGTCTCTTTTCATGTAGTCCAGGAGGTACATCTCAGGTCATTCACACCAACATGGACAATGACAGAGTCATATTTGTACTTGTGGAGTGACCTGGGTGCGTGCATTATGTGGTGGATCCCAGCACCCGATAGGCAGCTGACAGTAACTTTTTCCTTGTTTAGCCTGGTGAGGGGAACATCAGTGTGTCTGACTATAGAGTCACCTATGACTAGGGTGTTGGGTACGTTATGCCTTATGGGCTGTAGTTGAGTAGCACACAGAGTATGTGGGCTATGTGTCATTTGGATTGTGTTGGGAGGGTGCAGGTTGCTTGCATTTCTGCTTTGGAGGACTCTGTTGTTTGGAGAGATTTGTACTGAGAGCCTCTGCGAATGTAGGTGCGTGTTTTGTGCTTCTGTGTGTGTGTTTTGGTGGTGTAGGTTTTGAGGGACTATGTGATGAGTGTAGTGCGGTGCAAGTGTTTACCTTCTCCTCTTGACTGTCTAGGCCAGTCTTTGGTGAAGAGAGCTTTGCTTCCAGTTTGGCTATATAAGTGCATCTCTCACAGGTCATAGTGTTGGGTGGTAGGAGGATAGGGTTGTCTTTGTACGAGGTAATTGCTGCATTGTCCCAAGATGCCCAGATTTATCAGGTAGACAGGAGAAAACACTGGGATCTGACCTTTAGACCTGCATGAATAGGTGTTTATTTATTAAGTACTAAAAACTGTTTTCCTCTATACAAGTGAGGAAAGTTGAGTGCTGTAGTAATTTGTAACTTATTTAGTGCTTACAATGAGTTTTGAACATTCATTGATATTAATATATCTGTCCATCTCTATTAAATCAAGCAGTTCTTCTCTTAGATCATTTTTTTCTAAACTGAGGGCACATTCTTTGTTTTTCATTTCCTGTGGGCATTCAACCAAAAGTTCCAGATCATCTTCCTGTGCCACATTCTCTTCAATTTCACCCTGTGTCATCCGTTGCTCTTTCATATGGGAACTCACTGGCCTATCCCTCCACAACATTGACTCTGTTAGAGTTGCCAAAGTTTCCTGTTCCTTCCCTTGCTGGGCAGCACCAACTGAACTTTTGTACTGGTTTCCTGTGGAAGGTTCCAAAGTATCTCCTTATGGCAACTGATCAGATGTTCCCTCTCCTCTGGTTTGTCCTTAATTTGGGAATCCATTTGTCTATCCTGCTGTAATGTTATCAGAGTTAAATTTTCTACATGAAATCCTTCACTTCTCAGGTAATCTATAACCTTAGTTTCCATTTCTTTAACTTCTCCATTACTAATCCTCTTTTCTACTTTTTCTCTTTGTTTTCTTATTTTTTATATTGTAAAATTTTCCATATCTGGAGGTCTTTGCCTATATTTCTTTGCGAATATCTGTGGTGCTGCTTTTTTTGTATTGATTAGTTTTGCTTACTCCTTTGCATGAATAGGTTCATAGGTTCATACTAGGCTATCTGCCCTAGGGCATTTATAAGCCTAGCCAGAGTGTGTTTGGCTTTCGCCACCCATTTTAAATGAATTTTGCTATGCCCTTTTTCGAGGTTAGTATACTGTGCCTCTGTCTAACAGTGACACAGAAGTGACACCCGGGGTAAACCTATGATCTCCCATCCACTCATCAAGATTCCTCTTGAAGAGAGTCAATGAGGGACTCTGCCTAAAGTGGACTGGGATTTTATTCCAGAGCGAAGGGAGCCTCTGGGTTATGAATCTGTCCCTCCAGCATGTCCTATTTATTTCAGTGCTGAGGTTCAAGTCTCTCGAGCGCGTAGCTTGATGGGATCTGGATTTTCTGAGGTGCAGCATGTCCATTAATTCCGGGTTGGACATGGCTTTATATGTCAGGCACAGATCGCATCTGAGCAGGCGGTATGCCACTGAGTAGAGCTGGAGTTTCTTTAACCGGGCAGCATATGGCATCTGTTTGAGCTCTTTGATCCTCTTGGTGAGGTACTTTTGGGGTTTTTCCAGTTGCTGCAGGTGTCTGGTAAGGTACATCCCAAAAGGGGCATTGTACTCAATTATGGGCCTGATGAGGGATGAGTAAAGAGGCACGATGACCTCCCCTGATCTAGATGTGAATCCCTTCATGATTAGGTGGGCTATATAAAATGTTTTTCTAACCACTTTGGCCACGTGGTTTTCAAATGAGAGATTGCTATGAACTTGGGTCCCCAGGTTCCTAACTACTTCTTCCATACTTAATGGATTACCACCTATGTGGTAATTTGTGGGCACTTTGTTTTTGCCAAAGGGGATGACTATACACTTTTTGGTGTTTAGCTAGAGGCCATGGCTCTGGCACCAGTTGTCTGTTTCTATGAGGCCCTTTTGTAGGATGCTTGTGTCGGCTGGAGAGTCGATTATGGTGCCTAGTTTGCAGTCATCTGCGAACTTGGTCAGACACAGTCCTTCTGTGTTGGCCTGTACCTCCGAGAAATATATCGAAGAAGAGAGGTCCCAGGACTGAGCCTTGTGGGATGCCACTTGTAACTGGTTTGGAGTCTGACATGGCTCCAGCAATTCTAACCATGTGGGTTCTGTCCTTGAGCCAGTTTGCAACCCATCTAGTGACATAGGGGTTTATATTTAAGCTGGTGAGCTTATCTATAATGCCCGAGTGGGGTATTGTATCGAAGGCTTTTGTGAGGTCCAGGTAAGCTGTGTGGACCACCTTCCCCTCATCAATGGCCTTGGTGACTGTTTCAAAGAAATCGACCAGGTATAAGAGGCAGGATCTGCCCTTAACAAAGCCAAACTGGGTAGGATCCAGTGTCTGTAGGTCCCCAATATCTTTATTTATGAAGTCCTTGATGATCCATTCCATAGCTTTGCAGACCAAGCTAGTCAGGCTTATGGGGCGATAGTTTCCAGGATCCGTTGAGGCACCACCTTTGTGGAGAGGGACCACTGTTGCTGTATGCCACTCTTTGGGTACATATCCTGTAGTAAGGCTGAGATTGAACAGTAGTTTTATGTTTGGGTTTAGCTCTTCTTGGAGTTCATGTAGGACGCAGCCCGGGACACCGTCTGTGCTTTTTGTTTTGGAGAGGGCGGCTCTTACCTGAGCATCTGAGATGTCAGGGGGGCAGCACTCCGCTGGGATAGATATTTGCCCTTTTGGTGGGGGGGGGGGTTTCGGTGAACCTGTCAGCTAGGATGTTGGCAATGTCTGTGGGTTCGGTGTATTTTTTGTCATTTTAGACTAATTCTGAGCATATCTGGGAATTCCCACCCAGATTCCTAACATAACTAAAGAAAGCCTTGTGATTATCCTTAGTGTCCTGTGCAATTTTTCTCTCGAAGCTGGCCTTAGACGATTTTATGAGTGCCCATAGTTTTTGCTAATACTGATCAGAGATGCCTTCCCTTTTTGGGATTTTGCTCTATCATGTAGTAGCTTCCTCCTTCTATTGTATAGTTTGTTTATGGCTGGGGTCCACCAGACAGGACGCCTGCCTTTGGAGGATTGGGTCTTGGTTTTATTTGGGATTGCATGATCCATGCATTCCTGAAGGTGTTCATAGAATGTGTTTATAAAGGATTCTGCGGTCTGGGCCATATTTTCCACAGGCCCGGGGGCTTTGAAGGATTCCACCTCAGTTTTGAGGAGTGTGAAATTTGCTTTAGAGAAGTTTTTCACTGTGGTTTTCTGGGCAGGGGGTGGGGTTGGGATGTGAATATCCAGTGAGATTAGTTTATGGTCTGATCTTACCAGTGAGGGATACACTTCTGGTCTGGAGCATAGAGCCCCCATGTTGGTGATGATCAGGTCCAGTATGCTTTCCCCTCTTGTGGGAGTGGTAACAAGTTGTTTCATAGCATTTGAGTTTATAAATTCTAGGAACCTTTAGGTTAGGGTGTTGGAGCTAGAGTAATGCTCCCAGTCTATGTTTGGGTAGTTGAAGTCGCCCAATATAATGGCATTTGGAGAGACCTTCATATTTTCCAGTGTTCTCAGGAAGGCCGAGTGGGGTTCCTGGGTTTGGGAGGGTGGTCTGTAGCAGGCTATTAACTGGAAGGCAGTTTTACCCACTGTTAGTTGCACATGGATAGTCTCTAATGCTTTGTGGTGTGCCACCAACCTGGAGGTGTGGGTATCTTTGACGAATATTGATACTCCCCCTCCTTCTGTGGTTTGGTCCAAGTTTTGGGGCCGAAAAGCATGGTATGAGGTATAACCTGGTAGTGCTGGGGTGCTCTCGGGAGCCTTGAACCAGGTTTCTGTTACTGCACAGATATCGATGTTCTCCATGCTAAGGAGAGTTTCGAGTGCGTGCATCTTGAGGTTTAGACTTCTGGCGTTGAGTAGCATTACTCTTAGTTTCTTATCCCTTGTGATACCTATGGAGGTGGGTTTGTCTTTTGAGCCTTGCCTAAAAAAGGCACTATGGGGGGCAAGACCCTTATTGCACAATATTAAATGTCTTTTCCTTTTCTGTGTCCATATTTCTTCAGATGTCTCTTGTTCTTCCTTACTTGGAAGACTCATTGTTCTATCATGCTGTGATATAACCAATGTTAGACTTTCTACGTGAAATCCTTCACTTCACAGGTATTGAATAACTTCAGTTTCTATTTTTTTCTTTTCAACTTGTACTTTACTAATCTTCTGTTCTACATTCTCTCTTTGCGATCTTATTTTCTGTGTTGTGAAATTTTCCATATCTGGATGCTTTAGCCTGTATTTTTCTTCAAATATCTTTGGGGATTTTTTTATTGATTAATTTGGCTTTCTAATTTGCATAATTATTGCACCATATCAGATCTCTCTTTCTTTTCCATGTCCATTTTTCTTTTTTATACCTTTCAAAAATCTCTAATTTTGTTTATATTTTTGCACTTCCTCAGTCACTTTTTTCCAAATGGCCCAAGGTTTCTTTGTTTATATAATGTTTATCATAAATCTCTTGTATTAATGAACACACATTTTTATTTGATGCTTCTGATAGTTTTTATTTCTCTTTCTTCTAATTTCTCTCAATCTTTTTGTACATCTTCCATCTGAAAATTCTGGGCTTCTTGCATAGCAGTAACAATACATCATTTTTTTCTTATCCTCAACAGTCCACCCTATCATCTTTATGGATTTTTCTTGGCCTGTCATTTTTTGTGGTTAACTGTATTGGTGTAATTTGATTGGCAGTAGCTAGTCACTTGTGGTAAGGAAAGTGTCACAGTGCATATATTGCAAACAGTGAGTACAAGAGGCATTGAAACAAGACATATCTCCTCTGAACAAAGTGCACAGTCATTGGGAGATTATGATTAGGTGACAGAAGTGGAGTTTCAAATGTTGCGGTACATGGCACAGGATGGTAACATGCAACGTGATCTTAATGTGCCTGCCATGTGAGATTCACACCATGGAGAGGCCACAAAAATGTTGCCCACACTTGTGTATAGAGGTAGATGGCCCATTGGAGGAAGTGAAAAGTTACATACAGGTGTTCTAACATGCAGATCAGATGACTAGACATTTCATGCCCTCATATATTTCTTCATAAATGTAACATAAATATGTTACTGCTGTATTAATGGTGGCACCTGTCAATGCATTTATCATTGACTGCACATCTGTTGTATAATGCCCAGTATGACACCTAGAATTTTAAGCACTTAGCAGAAGCCATGATGTTGACAGCTTACTCCTGTCCACATGTTTTGTGGAGGCATCATCCTCACTACTACTCTGTGAAGAAGGGAGTAGGGTGATAATTATGTAGGACTGTTAGGCCAGGCCTGTCCTTCCAAGACATCTGCAAAGGTGGGGGAGATTACACTTGTAACATTGTATGTCACCGGCTGTAGGTGGCGGTGTGTCCATCACAGTTATTGTTGATAACAGCACTTTGCCCTCAGACTGTACCATAGTTAGGCCACCATCATATAATGCATCGAAATCATGGAAGGCCAGTTCTACAGGGAGTACTCTAAGACTATAGCTTCCATGAAAGCAAACAGATAAATATTTACACAAAACTGCTAATATTTGACAGTCCCACTTTCCTGTGCTTCAACACCAATTCAGGAAACAGGGTATTCACATACTGGGTGCAAGGTGGCAGGAGCTGGGATCATCAGATACTGATTCATCAGTCGTGCAACACAGACATTCATTTCTGTACTGGCATTTGCAGTCAAGACTGAAACACTTGCTTCATCAATTTATGTGTGCTATAAATTGTGCCAGGCCATTTGCTATACTTTGAAAAATAGTTTGCTGCAGTGTGTAAAAGTAGAAAAAGTAGAAGGCCTGTTGTTTAGAATTGGGAGGCACAACAGAATGGACCAGGCTTTTGCTAAGAAGCGCATGATTATTGTTTTTTTTTTTAGACTTGAGAGGTGTCAGACTAAGCAGCAAACCAAAAGCTAATGGTTATGTTGTGCCACAGTTCTGTGTTAGTAATATAAATAAATACCAGCCAGATGCATCCCCTTCTGAGAGACACAATGGTGTGGTCAAATCAGAGACTAATTTCCACTCGGTATCAGTGCTTTTCCATTGTCATCTGAGAGGGGCAGCAGTACCTCCTTCATTACAGTAAGCGTAGTCTGAGATAATGGACTCCACCTGGGGACACGTTCTACTAGACAAATTCCTGCGCCTCAGTGTGGGCATGCATTATCATATCAGTGACCTTCTAAAATACCAGTTGCATCAATTTGCTTTGGCCGCCTATACCACTGACATCTGTTGTCATCATACATGAAAGATCAAGTGAGTCTTCCCAGTGCTAAGAATTTGCTGTCTGTGTTCATGGACAGCCTGCAGTGACACCTTGGTATTGTTCTGGGAGAATTTTCAACCCAAGTACATTGCGTCAATGCCATTGATGTTGCAGTACTGGGGCACATGGGCCTAGGGTCAGTGTCTGGGCAGAAATATGTGCAGCTTTAGCTGTACACCACTTTAACTATGTTGCAGAGTTGTTTCCAAATGCCACACCTGATGTACCCCATGATCACAGCCATGTCCTTACGGTGCTCAGTTTGGAGCACTGTGGGTATAGACTGTATTGAAACATGCATCCTGTCACCCACATTTGCTGAACTGTGACCAATAAAATAACACCAGTGTGTGCCCCACGTACAAATCCTTATTGTGTATCAGTTATATGGTGTGACTCCCACATTGCTCTCCACCCTTTCTGTCCCACAAGTGAAACACTGCAACATAATATGTGTAGTCTAACACAGCCCTAGTCAAGAAGTACACTCATTACTGACAAAAAACGAGTGAGCATCAGTAAAGGAAGATGGAAAATTATATAAAACATCTTCAGTTGTATCAGAACTTTGTCACCTACTTATGTGATGTGATAAGGAAAGCTTGCCTCACCATCCTCTCACTAGATGTTGCAGGATACTATATGCCATCCTGGGATGCTCATGATCACACGTGTTTTAACGTGTTTCGGCATCAGAATCAGTGATAAGTGATGAGAGCCAGCTGCAGTTCCCTGTCTTTATCCATTGTATCACATCTCAACATAAGTGAAAAGAAACATGTGATCCTGTCTTAGTAATGTCTTTCTGTGGAAGTAGTATTTGTACTTCAGAATGGAGGGGATTATCATCCTGTTTATGTCCATATTTGATGCATGTGACATGTAAATCATGTCTGACACATCTCTGCAGGGGTACTACAAAGTAAGCTTGAAGAAGGTGTTAGTGCCTTTCCAAGAAATACAGCACTCTCTCTCTCTCTCTCTCTATATATATATATATATATATATATATATATATATATATATATATATATATATATATACACACACACACACACACACACACACAAATACATACATACATATATGTATAAAGTGAGAGACAGTTTATAATATCCATTTAACATTGATTTATTTATATATTGATTACTATCTCCTTACTTAATCTCTCATAATTTATCCATTATTAATCTCCTGCTCATCTTACCTTATCTCTTATCTAATAGTCAAGGATGTCCAAAGAGTGTCTGACTATGGTTTACTTGGTTTGATGGACAGGTGCACTGACATGATGACATATACCTTGCAAAAGATGTGGCTAATTGCAATCATGAAATGCCCATCCTACTCATATCTAGTTAATGAAGATTAATGGTACATTGTCATATACTGCATACTTTTAGCAGGTTACTTTTTTATGATTGTGTGTGTTATAGGGCAGCACACTGCATTAATTTATTTCAGGTATCTCATGCAGTTTAAATGTATCTGCTAGCTTTCACTGAATTTTCTAGTAATCTCTTTATGCATTCAGTATTTTAAGCCTGCTAGATCATTATATTTGTTACTTTAATGCAGTGCATACATTCAATACTTAATGAGTTAGTCTTAACTCAACAGTATCTTGTTACCTTATGCAACAGCCTTATCTTAAGAAAGCTCCTGAAGTTGGCATTTCCATATGAAACCAACATATGCTTAGTAGTTTTTGTTAATTATGATTCTTCCACATACACACACTTCTAGTCTCAGCTGTAGTTATAGGCATGCTTCTCATCAACGTTTCTGATTTTTCTCTTTCTTGTTATTCAGTGCCCCTTATTCATTGCTGTTCCTCTAATTCTTGTGTATGTTTGTTGTCCTCAGAATCTGCATTTCATCTTGGTTACTACTGATGAATATGGAATGAAATCTCTTGTCAGTGCAGTAAATCCCCAGGGTCACGTATGTTATGTGCCTTGCCTTTTCCTTTCTGGAAGTACATTCCAATATGTCCTGTCTGATTTTTATAACATCTGAAAGCAATCAATGAGGGGCATTTTTATTATACATTTCTTGGGCATTGCTGCCACCTGCTTTAATGTAAATCATTCATCGCCTACACAATAGCATGACACATGGCAATACCCTCTTGTTCCAACAGCACTTTTTTCTTTATTTCAAAGTACAGTGGTACTCAGACATATCCATTTATATCACAAGATCATCCTTTCCCCGTCTTCCTTCTTAAAAGATGCTTTGACAAGTCATTGTGGATTTTTTTTAAATGTTAATCCAAATTTTTTTTTCCACTTTCTATTCCTTATTCTATCATCAGATGTGCCTTTTCCCAGGTATATAACTGTAGAATACAGCAACATGCTAAGCTGCTGTTTTATAACAGCTGTATCTATGTTCAAATTATACAGAGGACTTTTCATAGTTCTTACTAGCTTTACTTGTAGAAAAATGCGATCCATTTCTGAAGAGATAATTTTGAAGACGATGGCATACTTTTTTTAGGCTATCGTATGAATAGGTCTTTTGTATCACTAGTCTCCTGTATGATACTGTCTTTGTGCAGAAATCTTTTGCCATTCTAGTATCCCAGAACTCCCTATTCATAAACCCTGCCGATCTCCTTGTGTAGTTTCTATTTGCACAGTGAGGGAGAAGGTTTCAGTTCTGGATTTCGGACTGACACTGCTTAAATCAGTAACGTAGTTTACCAAGGGAAAAAGGCTTGTCATTTTTCCATCATCAGATTGAAGAGCACAGTTCAGAAATGCAACTGTTAAACTAAGCTGTGATTACTTTGTATTATGAATCACTTAGAAGCCCAGCATGTGTTAGATACGTCAATTGTACAAATCTTATTTAAGAATGAATACAGTGCCAAATTCTAGGACGTATCCTCCTTTCATATGTTTTTGTTGACTCACTCTTGTTAAATAGCATTCATATGTTTTAAGCAGAGGTTGACATATTTCCTTTTCTGATTAAGATTTACATTCTGCATAAGTCGCACTGCTTCTATCCAGATATATCTGGCGATGTTACTTGGGTCCACAGTATAAATGGCTGCAGCACTGATTGTGACCCAGATGACTTGTATCCAAGTAGCCACTTAAGTGCTATAAGAACCAGGCAGGGATGGGTGGGAAACAGGAACAACAGCTCACCCATTCCAAGAGTAAGAATGGGGTTTCTGCCTGCAATCTGCTGTTTTCCTGCTGAGGGGACCATGTTGTATTTCCCTGGGGTTGTAGCCAGAAATTTACATTTAGTACTCAAACCTAATGCTGTTGACCCCACCATGCATTTATTAGTTGAAAAATGTAGTCATCCTTCCAAATGCTATACACAGACATAAAAAAGGGACACTTTATTTTCAACTATTTGCATTTATACCCATAAAGAAATCTATTTTTAGAGTAATCCTTTCACACTTGCATTCTTTGTATACTTCTGTATGGTAAATATTCATTTACATGTTTCTAATTATTCTGTGATGTTTGAATTTTGAAGTTTCCAAGAGATATTCGGAAAAAAATGTATTCATTTGTATGCACCAAGTGTACCTGGCTACACCCTTAGTATTACATCCAGTGATGTTTGTGATGCCATTCACAATGATCAGTTAGGGCACGACAAAATGTCCGTGGCATGCAGAAGTGTAAATGATGCTGCCAGTTATTTTACATTCCCACTTCTGCTTCCTCACAAACAGCTGCAATGATCCCGGACACAATAGTACTACTGGGGACATAAAATGATAAGTGACTGGAGAAACATTGATCATCTGATGTTCAGATCGAAGGTACATGAAGAAGTGGGAAGAAAGAAGAAAACTGATGCAAAAAGAACAAGTGGATTAGAAAAGAGAGTACATTCTTAAATGTGTATATTTATTGGTTTAACTTCTGTCTTAGAAATGTCCTGAAAACAAACTCTTACCTGTGATTACTTTTGAGATGCATAAAGTAGTCTAGTTGAATATTTTTAGTTTTCATTTAAATTTTAAGCGGCTGTTTTTTTAAAACTAAGGAAGAAAAGTAATTACCATAGATCTTTTTCAGTCATGACCCAGGTCCAAGGAGCAAGGATACATAGATTCAGTCATTTATTACATTCGTTAACTGGGTAAGTAAACTGGTCTGTAGATGTATTCCAGTCACAACCTTATCCCAGTGACAGAGAAGTAATAGTTAAATAAATACAGCCAAGCAACAGATTCAAATAAAGATAGCGTGAGCGATACATTAAAGATAAAAGTATCAACCTAACAAGAGCATAAGCCATTTCAGCAGTTTGGCAGTTAGCACAGAGGATTAAGGCTTCCTGTGGTGTATAGTTGCATTCCCTTAGTCTTCATTTGCCTACTATGTGACTATAAGCAAGTCACTTAGTCAATCAGTGGCTTGGGGAAACTGAGCTAGAATCTTTAATGGACTGCATGCCTAGTAGCTACCTATGAAATGCTAAAAGTTCAAGTGTGGGGAGCTGTTGGCACAGCCCTCAACCTTCCATGTCCACAATGAGGAACACTAGCCCTCATAATGTGGAACAAATGGGTAAAATGTGGAACATGTACTAATGGCTTACTAGCAACTTCAGCTAGGAAGGTCATAGGATGGTTAAAATACGCTGGTTTTACTTATAAAGAAGATCATTTAATGAAATAATATGATTCATTTCTATTTACAATGGATTTCACTTAAAAAAAATTCCTAACACTGAATGTGTGACAGTCTTTCAGTGTGGAATTTTGAGGAACATAAACTTTTTAAGACCCCAAATGAGGTACGTTTCTCATAATGAGGTACACTTGAGAGGTATGGCTGTTGGTAAAAAAAAAAGGGGGGGGCGCTTAAACATTTCAACAGTTGGAAGTTCAAATGTGGAACATTGTAGCTATATAACATATGCAGAAGTAAACATGAGAGATGAGTAAATTAAGCTAAAAGACAACATGCATGCTGCTAGAACACTATAATACCTAAGAGATGTTGCTTACAAACGTATCATGAGTATCTATAGAAGACTAATAGGCAGTAAAATAACTGTTTCTGACCCTTATAATCTATGAACAGTGTATGAATTAGTATACTTTACATTATAGCAATGACCTAAAACTTAATGCATGGATGAACATTCTGTGTTTTATACTGTATATTTATGTTTTTATAAATTATGTTCATAGGTAGGTACTAGGCTATTGGCCCTGGGGCCTATACAAGCCCAGCCAAAAAGGTACCCTGGCTTTTGCCACCCAAGAAAATTATTTTCCTGTGCCACTGTCAAGCAGAGCCACAGAAGTGATCCCAGGGGTGAATTTCCTATTTCCCATCCAATCATCAAGATTTTTCTTGAAGAGTGCTGATGAGGAGCTTTGTTTGATATAGATAGGTAGTTTATTCCAGAGTATGGGAAGTCTCTGGGACAGGAATCTATCCCTCTGGCATGTTCTGTTTATTGTGGTGACAAGGTTTAGGTCCCTAGAGCATGTAGCTCAGAGGAATTAGGATTTCTTTAAGTGGAGCATGTCCAACAGCTCTGGGTTTGACATAGCTTTGTATGTTAGGCAGAGATCACCTCTGAGTAGGCGATATGCGACGGAGTAAAGATGGAGTTTTTTGAGACGTTCTGCGTAGGGCATCTGTTTGAGGCCAGTAATCCTCTTTGTGAGGTATCTCTGCAGCCTTTCCATTTGTTGCAGATGTCTTGTGAGGTACATACCAAAAGGGGCGTTGTATTCTATAATAGGTCTAATGAGTGATGAGTAGAGGGGAACAATGACCTCTTTTTTTCTGGATGAGAAACCTTTTGTGATGAGGTGTGCCACGTAAAAGGATTTCCTGACTACTGTGGCGATGTGATTATCAAAGGAGAGACTACTGTCCACCTGTGTCCCAAGGTCTCTTATCACACTTTTGGTGTTAAGTATACTACCGCCCATGTTGTAGTTCATGGGTACAGAGTTTTTACCAAAGGGGATGACAATGCACTTTTTGGCATTGAGCTTGAGGCAATGGCTTTGACACCAGGCATTTGTCTCAATGAGGCCCTTTTGTAGGATGTACACATTGTTAGGAGTTTCGATTATGGCTCCTAGTTTGCAGTCATCTGTGAACTTGGCTAGCCAAAGACCTTCTGTGTTAGCCTGTACTGCAGAGAAGTAGATACCAAACAGGAGAGGACCCAGGACTGAACCCTGTGGTACTCCACTTGTCACTGGTCTGAAGTCGGATTTGGAGTCTGCTACTATCACAATGTGGGTTCTGTCAGTGAGCTAGTTGGCAACCCATCATGTGACATAGGGATTTATACCTAGTTTAGTGAGTTTATCTATAATTCCAGAGTGGGGGGTGGTGTCGAAAGCCTTGGCAAGATCTAGATAGGCTGTATGAACCACCTTACCCTTGTCTATGGCTTTGGTGACTGCTTCAAAGAAGTCCATCAGGTTTAGCAGACATGATCTTCCTTTTAAAAACCCGAACTGGGTGGGGTCCAGAGTTTGGAGATTACCAATGTCTTTGTTTATAAGTTCCATGATATGTTCCATGGCCATAAAGACCAGGCTCGTCAGGCTAATAGGGCGGCAGTTCCCAGGGTCCGTGGTGGCTCCCCCCCTTGTGGAGTGGGATAACAGTCGCTGTGCACCATTCAGCAGGCACAAAGCCTGAGGTGAGGCCATGATTGAACATGGTACTTAGGTGGGGTGACAGTTTGTTCTGTAGTTGATGTAGGACACAGCCTGGGATGTTGTCTGATCCCATGGATGCTGTGTTCTTGGCATTGGAGAGTGCGTTTTTTATCTGTGCAGCCGTGATTACAGGAACTTTGCATTCTTCCAGTATAGAGATGGGCTCTTAAGGGGGTGAGAGGGGAAGTTAGCACTGAACCTATCTACCAGGATGTTGACAATATCAGTTGGGTCTGTATATTTAGTGCCATTGTGCTGTAACTCAGAGCAGATCTGAGTATTGCCATTGAGATTCTTGACATAGCTATAGAATGCTTTGTGGTTGTCTTTAGAATCAGTGGTGATTTTGTTTTCAGAACTAGCTTTGGAGGATTTTATCAGGGATCACAGCTTCTTACTGAGGCTGACCAGGGAGCTCCTCCACTCATGGGATTTTACTCTCTTTTGCAACAGTTTCTTCCTTCTGTTGTACAGTTTGTTTATGGCAGGGGACCACCAGATTGGCTTCCTTTTTTTGGAGGATAGCATCTTGGTTCTGTTTGGGATAGCATGATCCATGCACTCATGTAAGTGCTTATAAAGTGCAATTGTGTAGGATTCAGTAGTCGTAACTGTATTGTCCATCTGCATGGGTGTTGTGAAGTTCACCACTTCTGTCTTAAGAAGCATGAAGTTGGCTTTGGGGAATTTTTTTACTATGGTTTCCTTAATGGGTGGTGGGGGCAGGATGTGGATATCTAGGGTAATTAGCTCATGGTCTGATCAGACCAATCAGGCGTTGACTTCAGGTGTGGAACACCAGTCACTCATGTTGGTAATGGCTAGATCTAGGATATTGTTGCCTCTGGTGGGGGTGTGGATAAATTGATCCAGGGCATTGGAGTTTATGAATTCCAGAAAGCGATGAGCGAAGGAGTTGGTACATGAGTAGTTTTCCCAGTTAATGGTGGGGTAGTTGAAATCGCCCATTATTAGGGTGTTTGGCTGAACCCTAATATTTTCTAGTACATCAAGAAAAGAGGAGTGGGAATCCTGGGGCATGGTGGGTGACCTGTAGCAAGCTACAATTTGGATTGCAGTTTTGCCCAGAGTTAGTTGCACTTGGATAACCTTGGCTGCATTATGCTGAGCAACTAGCCTGAAGGTGTGGATATCTTTAATGAATATGGACACACCTCCGCCTTTGGTGTTCAGGTCCAGGTTACATGGCCGAAAAGTGTGGTATGAGTTATAGCCTGGTAGTACAGGGGTGCTCTCTGGAGCCTTGAACCAGGTCTCAGTCATTGTACAGATATCAATGTTCTCCATTTTAAGGAGTGCCTCAAGTGAGTGCATTTTAAGATTTAGACTTCTAGCATTGAATAGCATCACCCTCAGTTTTTGCTTGCCTGTTCCTGTTACAGTAGTGAATTTGTCATTTGAACCTTGCCTAAAAAAGGCACTATAGGAGTGACAAGAATCTTAGCCAGTATCCAGAATCCCAGGGGTGACAGGTGCAGGCCATCTCTCGCAAAACATCGTGGTCTGTCGACCATGTCATCCCAGGCAGACAGATACTGGATCCCTTTAGAATGGCACCAGAAGCTTAGCCAATTCTTGAAGTCAATCATTTTGTCCTTGTACTGCGGCATCATTCTGGATGATGGCAGAATGCTACTCAGGGCTAGGGCCATACCTGCCTGGGCTACAAGATCGAAGAGCTCTTCCATGTCTCTCTTCATGTAGTCCAGGGAGGTACGTCTCAGGTCGTTCACACCAACATGGACAATGACATAGTCATATTTGTCCTTGTGGAGTGACCTGAGTGCGTGGGTTATGTGGCGGATCCTAGCCCCCAACAGGCAGCTGACAGTAACCTTCTCCTTGTTTAGCCTGGTGAGTGGGACCTCAGTGTACCTGACTATAGAGTCACCTATGACTAGTGTGTTGGGTATGTTGTTTTGCTTTATTGGCTGTGGTTGAGTGGCACACTGAGTCTGTTAGCTATGTGTCATTTGGGTTTTGTTGGGGGGGGGGTTGCTTGCATTTCTACTTTGGAGGTCTCTGTTGCTTGAGAAGATTATTATTGAGAGCCTCCGTGAATGTTTTTGTGTTTCTATGTGTGGATTTTGGTGGTGTAGATTTAGTGAGACTATGTGATGAGTGCGGTGTGGTGCAAGTGTTTACCTTCTCCTCTTGACTGTCAAGTTCAGTCTTGATTGGAGAGAGCTTTACCTCCAATTGGGCTAGATAAGTGCATCTCTCACAGGTTGTAGTGTTGGGTGGTAGGAGGAGAGGGTTGTCTGTGTACATGAGGCAATTTCTACATTGCCCCAAGATGCCCAGATTCATCAGATAGACAGGAGAGAACACTGTGAGCTGACCCTTGGACATGCCTGAATAAAAAGCTATTTTGCTCTAGGTAAGTGAGGAAAGTGAGTACAAGAGCTGTTTTTCTCTAAGCAAGTGAGGAAAGTAAGTACCAAAACTGTTTTCCTCTAGGTAATGAGGAAGGTTGAGTGCTGTAGTAATTAGTAGGTTATTTAGTGCTTACAAGTTCTGAACAAGTGCTGATCACGCATAAGCAAATTCAAGTGCTAAAACTAAGAATCTGTATCTGGACTAAACTAGTTACAAGACAGGGGGGAAACAAGTGCAAATGCGGGCTTTTAAATCAGAAAGTTGAGAGAGATGGAAAAAATGCCCAAACAGCCAATAACTACAATTTCTGGGCCAGAACCACTCCTTATGTGGTAGATAGGTTACCTAATGCTTACCACTCCCACTGATAAGCTAGAAGGCTTCCCTCCAAAACGGAAAGCTTGGGGGGCTCAGAAGCTTACATACAGTCCTGGATACAGCAAATCTGAACTACACTAGTTAAAGGAAAGGTGTGCATATATATATATATATATATATATATATATATATATATATATATATATATATTTTTTTTTATATAGTTGCTGAAATTTTGAATTTGTTGAACAGACTAAAGCACCAATTCACATGGATCTTTTTCAAATTCAGCCTGTTGGCACTGTCTGGTTAAGTGACTTTCTCAGAATCACACAGTAGGCAAGTGGAGGCTACAGGAATCAATCCCTTTACAACAGGAAGAGGCTTGCTAACAGTTCCTAACCTTAACCTTAATCTTCTGCACTAACTACCAGCCTTCTAACTGCAATGCTCGGGTAACTTCTTTACTTCTATAATAGTTGTCAACTGGAAGTCTGATTTCCATCTGAGCTGTTGTACCTGTTGTACTTCCATTTTTGATAAAAATCCTGAACAATCCAAAATACTCTCAACTTTATTTCATATATCAATTCATTACATCAGCTAACGTTAAACCTAATGACATTATGTGATTAAGTCTTGTCAAAAATAAATAGTCTGCAATAATTGCCTATGGGAAAGTATTTATCAATATAGTTCTTTACTTCTATGTGATAACTTTATAATCTGTAAGTCTTCCCGACATATTTAGTTGCTGAAAAATAACAGCCAAATCCTGATATGGATTACAAAGGGGTGATAAAAGACCACCGGCATATGGAGAAACATTATGTGCTAATCAGCATAAACTGTATCCATTGATAATTTGCCTCAACACACTTACCATGGGTTCTAAATGAGAACAAACAAAAGTGTGGAAAGTGGAAATCATTGTCTCATAGCTCTTCCAAAATTAAATATCAGAGAAAGTTTATTCACCACCATTATTCTGGCTGTAGTCCATTGATACATTGATTGAAGTAATTCAGCAAACCCAACATGACATTTTAGGTAGAGTCTTGGTTACAAAAAAAAAATATAGTTACTGCCAGCTCACCCTGTCAGATGTTTTTAACACCTAATCATGCTTGTTGCTAATAAATGATATTTATTTATAGGTATCTTCTAATAATAAGCATATTTTTGTATTAAATTATTATGAATGGCATTGGTGGATAAAAATACCGCATGCTTTAAATAAATAAGTCTGATAAGTATTCTCTCTCACTCACTCGCTGATCTTTTAGAGGACAATTAATGTTTATAACCATGGTTAATAATATATATGGTTATAGTATGACTTTACTTGATGGGGTCTTTGCTAGATTTCAAAATGCCAGATTTTTTTCTGATTCTAAGATTGATGGGGTTAACAGAATTAAGGACAAAACTCGCTAGGACTATGTAGTTACTGAAAAACATTTTTAATCTCTATATGTATTTCTCCAGGCAAGCATCACAGCCAGGTGATTTACATTTACATAAAATAGTCAGAAAATATTGTACTTCCTCTAAAACAAATAAGACATCTGTCAATAATTGCTTAAGCTTGTTCAAAAAGTACAGAATGAAAAAAAAACAGCTAATTCTTCACTCCTTACAGCTTGATTGACATATTTTTCCATATAACTGGTCAGAAAACTTAAAAAGTACAATTTATCCTCAGGAGTGCTACATCATACCCCTGATAAGTGATACTTTCTTTTGTTACCTTCCTATCTTCTGGCTGATGTCTTAAGTTTAACACCATACATTTCTGAGTGGAAGGAATAACAGATCACAAAGCAAGTTCAACTTTGTATATATATATATATATATATATATATATATATATATATATATATATATAAAGATATATATATATATATATATATAGTAATACAACAACCACGCCGACTCCAATAACTAAAGCCCAAAACATTTATTCACGAATTCACAATACAAAAATAATAAAAGTCAAGGTCAAGCGCTTTCGTATTATCACTTCTTCAGAACAAATTCATCACCACAACTCAGCTTTTTAAAAAGACATACAAAAAATTCATATAGCATCCTAAAAAATACTTAATTTATTATATAAGGCTGAGTTGTGGTGATGAATTTGTTCTGAAGAAGTGATAATACGAAAGCGCTTGACCTTGACTTTTATTATTTTTGTATTGTGAATTTGTGAATAAACGTTTTGGGCTTTAGTTATTGGAGTCGGAGTGGTTGTTGGATTACTAGTTGTGTGTGTACCACTCTTCACCCTTGGTTTATATTGTCTTTTTTTGGGTGATTGACTGCCTACTAAGCCCAGTTCCGGTTATGGATGAGCATGATCTCTCGCCAGTTTTTGAGGAAGAACTTGACTCCTTGCCGTTCCCATGTGGGCAACAAGTGGAAACAAATAATGATAATTTGTTCGCTTTAATTTTAAACCTTACTAATAAGGTGTCCGAACTACAAGAGACAGTTAATAAAATACAAAAGACTAATAGTCCGATGGCTATAGATAGGAGCGGAAATCCACCAGGGACAGATGTTGATGGTGCACTTCCTGTTTTACGAAGCCAGAGTCAGCAACAGTGACAGCGTCCACGGAGCGCTGAAAATCAAGCATTGCCTTCTACAAGTGTGGGACAAACTGTTTTTAGAACTAATAATCCTGTAACAAATGGAATATATGATCGACTGAGAGACTGGTCAAAAAAGGAATGTGGTTTGTTCCCATCTTCTGTCGAAAATGGCGTGACAAGCATGGACAGTAGGTTAGTGACACTAGAAATAAAAATGAATAAGGTGCGAGCCTTACAGTGCGATAATGCCTATTTAAAGGAGAGTATGGCTAAAGGGAGGGTTCCAAATGGTCTTCGAGCCTTTAGGTTCCCGAATGGAATTAAGAAAGGCCAGGAGGAATATGATAAACTTTTGAAAATGTTTGACCGACATGGTCTTGAATTGATGGACTTTATTTTAAAAGTAAATAATAAAAGAATTGAAGAATTATTTAGAGACATTGATGAAATTAATAATTTGATTTTGAATGATTTTAATTTTAATCAGTATTCATTTAGGTATAACATTATATTTGATAAAGTTGAAAATGAAGTGTGCAATAATATAGACAGAAAAAAGAAAAAAAATTATTGAGAGATGAATATGATTATAAACATGGGTAGGCATATCCTTTACCTAAAGCATATTTGGATTCTGTTATCGAAAGTAATAATGTTTCTACACCTATGGGTAGTTTAAAACAAAATGTTAATAATAAATAGAATAGTAATGCTAACTCTTATGAAACTGAATTACCACCATTAAGGAGGTCAGGGAGAATTTTTAATAAAAATAAAGGTAGACTAGATAAATCTGATTTTTTAGGGGACAGGGGGGAAGGGAGATTTCGATACAATTACCGAAACTCATTGAACCAATGAAAGAACAGTTACGAATAATCGAGGTGACAAATGTAAACAACATGTCCGAAGATATTATTTCGGATGACGGAATAGTATTCCTTTATAAAGGGTTTAAAATTTATAACTATACTGGATTATAGCTGAGTAAAGGATTGTTCCATTTATTAATGAGAGGGTTAACATTTGTCCCACATGCTAGGGAAGATGTTAGCAAAACCTTAATAGAACTGAAAATATTTGTTAGAAAATTGAATCTTAAGATGTTAAATAGAGACAGCAATGAAGGATGTAGTCCTAAGAAAAAGAATACGATAAAGAAAAAAAGTTTACAACCCACCTTTATTACCTATTTTAAGTTCCTTTGAAAACGTATGTTCTCAGGAGATACACAAAAAGCTTAATGAACACAAAAGGAGAGTGTTTAATTTGACTAAGGAAGAAAAGATGTTGCTAGAGGAAATAAGGTGTGACAATAAAGTTAGGTATATGAAGCCTGATAAAGGAGGGGGTATGGTAATAGTTAATAATGTGGACTATCATAATAAAATTTTTTGTATATTAAACAATGGATCTAAGTATGAAATGGTTTCAAGGAATGAGATAAATTTGGCCCATAGGAAAATTAAATTAATACTGGAGGACTCATTGTTTCAAGGGGTTATTAATGAGGAAGTATTTAACTTTTTGATAGTGGAACATCCGACCATTCCGCTTGCCTTTGGTATCCCTAAAACACATAAAGACTTGGTTGATCCACCCTATAGACTTATTATTCTTGGTTTTAATAGTATTTTGTATCCTGTGGGTGTTTTTATTGATTGTGTTGTTAAAAGTGCTATAACAGCAGTGAAGCATATTTTAATAGATTCCTGGGATTTTTTAAAAAGACTGAACAAGGAATTTTATAATGATGATATTTGTTTTTCCACTGTGGATGTGATGGACCTATATGCATCTATTCCCCATGATATAGGTCTGGAGATGTTCCAAGAGGTATTAGTTTTAGAGAGTAATTTATGTAGTAGTATGATTAATTTTATTTTAGAATTGATGGAGTTGGTGTTAAAATATAATTTGTTTACCTTTGGGGGAGAATTTTTTTGACAAGTTAGGGGTGTTGCAATGGGCAATAGTTGTGCCCCGACATTTGCTAATCTTGTGATGTATAGATGGGAATCTACGTTTTTATTTAATTCACACTTTAAGGATTGTTGGCATTTGTATTTAAGGTTTTTAGATGATGTGCTTATTTTATGGAAAGGGGAAGGATCACATGAGAAGCTAATGGATTTTTTAAATAAAGTCTGTGACTATTTTAGATTTACAGGTTGCACAAACAGTGAACGTATTCATTTTTTGGATGTTACTTTATTTAAGGATACTAATTCAAAAAGTTTTCAGCCATGTTTATATAGAAAGCATACATTTTCTAATGACTACCTAGAATATATGAGTAGCCACCCTAATTATGTTAAAAGAAATAAAGTTAAGGGACAGATGGTTAGGGTTTTAAGAATGTGCTCTAATATAGAACTTGTAAAAAGAGAAATGCATCTACTATTAGAAATGTTTTTAGCTAGAGGGTATCCATACTCGTATGTTTTTCAGATTCGAGAAGAGCTTATTGGCCAGTGGGATGTGAGATATAAACCTCTATTAGGTATGGATGAGGAAATACCATTTAAGAAGTCACAGGAGGTTAATAATTTCTCACAAGCTATGGTTTTAACTTACGGTGAAACCTCAGGTGAAGTTCAGAGAATTATTAAAAACAATTGGGCAATGTTTAAGGGGAATAAAGATTTATTAACAATATTAGGTGAAAAAACACTATTTACATACAGGATGAATAATAATTTAAAGTACTTATTAGAAAATAACTATTCTAGTAATAATAATAAGCTAAAAGGTACTTCTAGATGTGAGGCTTGCAATTATTGTAAGTTTATTATTGATGTTCCTAAAACTATTTTGGGCCCCTATAATAGAGAGATTATTTTGATGAGTGGATCCTGTAATACTATGGGGGTGGTTTCCGTAGCCCTTTGTTCAGAGTGTGGACAATTCTATATAGGTAAAACTGAGAGAAAGTTGAGTAGAAGGATATATGAGCATTGTTATAGTATTAAGAGAAAAGATGAAAAAAATGCATTATACAAACATATTAAAATGTTCCCTTGTCATAGTTTTAAGTTTGGGATACTAGAAGTGGTAGGACATGATTTTAGAGGTGGTGATGGAATAGTAGACTATTGAGGGCCGAAGTTAAATGGCAATTAAGACTTATGCTAGTGAAACCCCAGGTTTAAATGAGCATGTCAGTATTAAACATGAATTAAAATATAGGGCATTAAAACATTAATTTTCAGGTTTATATATAAATATATATACACCTGTTTTATTTATTATTTTTTAAAAAATATGTATATTTTTCTGTCTCTTTTGAATACTATCAGATATATTGTACACTGTTTTTTAGGATGCTATATGAATTTTTTGTATGTCTTTTTAAAAAGCTGATTGGACCTAATTATGGGTTATTTAATTTATTATATAAGGCTGAGTTGTGGTGATGAATTTGTTCGAAGGAAGTGATAATACGAAAGCGCTTGACCTTGACTTTTATTATTTTTGTATTGTGAATTCGTGAATAAACGTTTTGGGCTTTAGTTATTGGAGTCTGAGTGGTTGATGGATTACTAGCTGTGTGTGTACCACTTTTCACCCTTGTTTTTTATTATTATTTTATATATATATATATATATATATATATATATATATATATATATATATATAAATATACATACTTTTATATATATATATATATATATATATATATATATATATATAAATATACATACTTTTATATATATATATATCAATATCTATATACATACACATATACATATATATACACATACATACATATATATATATATATGGATCTACCTGACTACACCGACAATGACTTCACCGACACCACATAAATTGACAGTTCACAAACACGACACCTCATACACTCGACACATCATAACAACAACAATCAACAAACAAAACAAATCCCCTGCCCAAAAACCACACACACAACACAAGCACACCAAAATCCTTACAAACCAACACTAACCCTTACATACACAACTATCTACAACCCTAACCGAAACCCTAACCCTAAGGTCCGTCACTATCGCACACTCACCTAACCCATGCCCTAACCCTAACTCACTTAACCCGCCCCTAACCCAAAAAATATCACTACTGCACCATTACCTAACCCGCGCCCTAACCCTAACTCACTTATCCCACCCCTATCCCTACAGACCGTCAACATCGCACACTTACCTTACTCGCACCCTTACCTAACCCACGCCCTAACCCTAACTCACTTATCCCACCCCTATCCCTACGGACCGCCAACATCGCACACTTACCTTACTCGCACCCTAACATCCGTCACTACCACATACTTACACATCCTTTCCCCATCTCACTGTTCTCAGCATCGGTGTTTTCCTCCGTCGGTCTTCTGACTTGTCGATCTTCTGGCGTCGGTGAAGTCGTTTTCGCTCTTCTGAACTGTAGATGTAGTCAGGTAGATCCATATATATATATATATATATATATATATATATATATATATATATATCGATATACATATATATATAGATAATAACCACTGAAAAGGTGTCCCAATCAAAGCGGAGCCACTGTAAGTACAACGAAATGGCAACTCACCAAAGAAATCCAAGGCCCATAAACGTTCCAAAAGCTTTATTAAGAAGTACAAACAGAATAAAACGTCGACCTAGGTTTCGTCCGTTAAACGAACTTCATCAGAACACATCTCACTACATTCTAACTCATTTAATACAAATCCTCAAGGAACTAATTGAGCCTATTAACCAATGAAATTGATATGAAATTTGAACAACAATAAATTAATAAATTAATTAATCATTACATTCATCAATTAAAAGCAAATACAAAGACATGAGCCCCGTATATATGTATATATATGTATTAAGTAAAAAACATAAATAACAACTGCTGTCTATATCCGTTGAAATACATTAATCCTAGTAAAATGTGTATTTTTAATATAACTAAAATATCAGCCAGTACATATGAGAACACAATGCCATGTAAAGTTGTAGCTAAATAATGTAATGCAAGGTTAAAAATTGTATGTTATATATGTATATGTATATCTCTGATATGTCGTACTAACTATAAACCTATATTGTAATACAAATAACATAAGCAATGAACAACTAAAATTTAGGTGATGGGATGTTTAAAAGAAAAATTGGGAAGAAATAATTTATGTGTGTGAGTATTAATAATGATGATAAATTTAATAATATTTATATTTTATATAATAAACTGTAAACATGAACTATAAAAATGACCCATCGATGTAATATAAAATATATATATAATGTATAAATATAATGTACAAATAAGTAAATGTAAATATATATAGGTGTAAATATATGTATATAAATTGTTATGAAAAATATATATTATGAGAAATATATAAATGTGTACAAAAATAGTATATAAAAATATATAAAAAGGATAAAAATTATATACATATGTTATATATATAGTTTGTATAAATATAAATACGTTATATAATGTATAATGTAGTGTCAAATGTTAGATGAGTTGCACAAGTTATTTAACGACACTGGAATAGCACTTATGGAAATCATGATTAAATATAACGAGAAGAAAATAGACTTACTTTTATTAGATTTGGAACGATTAAACAGTTCTATTAGTGAGGACTTACTTTTTGACCAATACTATACAAATTATACCAATGTGATTAAGGAGGTTGAATACAGTTGTAACACCATTTACGAGAAAAAGCAATTAAAAATTAAAAGGGATACGAAGGTATACTGTTCTGGATTGGTGTACCCAAAATCAAAACCCATAAGAAACAGCATCGACAGGGGGAGACCGGAAGTGAGCACCAATCGTCTCGATGTATTGGATGACATCACATCCCCCTTACACATTGAGAGTCATGGATTCCGGCAGGGCGACGAGGTAAGAGAGGGTGATGCCCTTAGGAGATCAAAGAGGCTCAGGGAGCAACACCAATATGAAGAGGAGGAAGAATACGGTGTTTCAGCTGTTCGTCCCAGAAGAGACCCGGAGAAAAATGGGAAGGTTAATTTTCAAACGCAAAAAAACGGATGGGGGGCGCGCAAGTAGCCGATGGCGTCCACCACGTTGAGGTACTGGGTAAGCATCTTGATCCCTTTATGTTTACACCTTCGTCTCTTGGTTTTGGGACAAGGTCATGCAATACTATCCATGGTCGCAATATTGGTAGTAGGGATATTGCTGAATTTTATTCGGTTACCATGAGTAATTTTTCTTCAGTTGAGATGGAGGGTATTGATCAGTTTCATATACAATGTGAACGGGAGGATTCCCGTAGGGATGTACTTAGTGAACATTATGTTATTACTGGTACTGGCGACAGTGTGGACATGGACAATGTTTCGTACGATACCCTTGTGTACGAGTGTAGTACACCACGGCTGATTTTGGGTCATAAAATTTTAAATACGGAAGGATGTAGTACGAGTTACACGGTTCGGTCCCCAACAGCAGACCGACTCAGACGAGACAGTACAAGTGCCGTTCAAACTTGTGAAGCACGACGGAGTGTCTCCGGACCTAATGACAATATTTATCATAGTATTTGTAGATTAGATTGTTGTAATACAATGTCACGTGATAGTGAAAAGGGTTTTTACACTACGGACAACAATTATTCAATTTTTTCACTATTTCATGACGACGATGAGCAGATGCAAACATTTGATGTAACTGAGTCCAATGTTAACGTTCAAACATGTATTTACCCTAGCACCGATCCGGTACTAGGTAGTGATGGTGGTACAGATATGTGCTATCAACGCACGAATATGTCAATTGATGGGGGTTTGCAGTCAAACATCACAAGTACTAGTGATGTATTGATGAATTTATCAATTCATGATTATGTAGAACAAGTGCAAACAGATGTACTGACTGAATTTAATTTAAATAATGCCGAGAATTGCAATGAACACAACACTAGTTCAATAGTGGACACTGATGGGTATACACAGATGAATGATATTTCAATACTTGGAAGACACAAGGGATGCGGATTGTTTTTTAAACCAAAGGTTGTTGAGAACGACAAGGGCGATTTTAAGTTATACAATTACACTAATCACTCCTTTGATAGAGACTGTGTTGAATTGTTTTCCAAGGGTTTTAGTTTTGTACCAAAAAGGAGGGGTAATTTAGTTAACAGTATAATTGATTTGAAATTATTTACCAGAAAGTTAAATCTGAAAATATTGTATCAGAGTAACACTTGGGGAAATATTGTGAATGGCAACAATAGGCTGTCCAAACCCAGCACCTATAATCCTCCTATGAACGACAAAATAGCAGTTTTTGAAAAGGTGACCGAAAATGATTTTAGGGATGCCTATAACAAATACGACCGGAAATCCTGTAAAAAGAAAAATTTAACCAAACAGGAGGAACTTACTTTAGGTAGTATTCTGGCTATGGAGAACATTAGAATTATGAAACCCGATAAGGGTAATGGCATTGTGATAGTGGACAGTAATGATTACGTTTCCTATATGAATACAATGTTAGTTGATGATACATACATAGAGGTCAGTAGGAACGAGATAAACATAGCAAATAAGAGGATTGACACAACACTATTTGACATGCTATATCAAGGAGAATTGGATGAACATGAATGGCAATTTTTACAGAATGATTTCCCTGTGATTAGTGGTATTTTTGGCATCCCTAAAATTCACAAAGGGTTGGACAACCTAAAGTTTAGACCAATAGTAGATGGTAAGCGAAGCAAGACACATTTTATCAGTAAATTTTTGGATTACCACTTAAAGTCAGGTATTGCATTTTTTTCATACATTCTCAAGGATTCTTGGGACTTTTTGGGTAAAATTAAAGACGTAGAGTTTGAAGTAAACGACATTTTTGTTACCATGGACGTGTGCAATTTATACACAGTTATACCCCAGGATAGAGGTCTGGACTGGTTAGAGGAACAGTTGTACTACACCAACCTGTACGATCAGAATAAGATTAATGTTTTAGTGAAACTTATGGGCATTGTATTAAAAAACAATTTTATATTTTTCGATGGGGTTTATTACAAACAGGTTAGTGGTGTAGCCATGGGGGCAGCCTGTGCCCCGGGCTTCGCAAACTTTGTGTTAACTTATTGGGAAGAAAATTATGTGTTTAATTCAGAATATTATAAATACATTAAATTTTATGGTCGGTTTTTAGATGATTTATTTATCATTTGGAAAGGGGAGAAAGGCATTTTAAATTGTTTTTTAGAATATATTAACAATAGTGTATCTTTTTTAAAATTTACACATGTTATTAGTCAAGAAAGCATTAGTTACTTAGATATTAAGCTAACCTATGACAAGGTTGGTAAGAAGTTAGTGTCAAATATATACAGGAAGCCCACTTTCTCTAATTCGTATCTACATTTTGACAGCTGGCACCCTCACCACCAAAAAAAAGCAGTGGTCAAAGGACAGATGGTGAGGGCAGCAAGAATGGTCAGTGAGGAAGTGGACTTTGATCAGGAAATTGCATTTATTAGTCTTTTATTTGTTAATAGGGGTTATCCATCTGAATTTTGTAGAGATATAGCCAATGAAGTGATATACAAAAGGAAGAAGGGTGTATATAAACCAATATTACTCAGTAATGATTATATTATGAAGGAAAGCCATTCAAGCCAAGTTGTAGAAGTGGGTAAATTCATTTGCAATAATATTCCTTTGTATATTACCACATTCAATGGCATTTCTTCAAATATAAAGGACATTATTAACAAAAATTGGAAACTTATAAGTACAGATAAATCTTTGGGAGAAATGTTTGTAGGGAACATAAAATATGTGTTTAGGAAGGACACTTCCTTTAAGGATATATTTGAGGGTGTGAATAGCAACACCGACAGTGACTCTTTTAAACGGGCGGGCAATTATAAATGTGGAAGATGCTCAACCTGTAAGTATATGATTAACACAGACACTGTTATGACTGTTAATAGACACACCATTAGGATTAGACAATATATAAACTGTTATACCAAAAATGTTGTTTACATAGCCATGTGTCAACAGTGTGAGGG
>NC_056749.1:299029979-299114979 GCF_019279795.1 Protopterus annectens
TAAAGGAAGTCCATTTCTTGGTCGGCATTCGAATTTCTTAGCTTAGAAGAGATGATTGAAAGATATCAGTCAAGAGACCGAACTGTCTACATGTGACTTCTTATGAACTCATTCAGACATTCAACTTTGGTTCAATGCAAGTGTGGTTTACTGTCCGAGCATCATTCAGTTTAATATAACTGGATAAATTCAGGTGCATGCATTAACCATTGCCATTAAAATTAACCATCAATGAAGAAATCCAGTATTGAGCTTTATCAAAGGTAGCTTTTCTCTTTATTTCCATGGAATAATCATAATTACACAGAGCTCTAGAATCTCTTAATTTTCACCACTTTTTCCTTGGGAATCACATTTTAGAAAGAAGACTATATTTAACTGGATAAGGTTAGAAACATACAATGAGGGGTCTAGTGATTCTTACTATAGATGTTGAGTGAGAAATACCTTATAGGAGAGACCATGATGTGGGTAAATATCAGGAAATTCAGTGAAGACGTGCAGTGGTGGAATATGAGTGCATGTGTATAAAGTAATACTAATGGTAATAATAACCATGATGATGATGATGATACATGGCAGGTATCACACTCCTTTTGGATAGATTTTCATTAGTGTATTAAGGACAGTCCAGTTACTTCTTTCCACTGAGGGATGTCTGAATACCATAGAGTTTTATTTCTTCCATGGTCTTCCAAGTCCCTCCATTTTTCTTACAAAAGTTCAGTCTTCACTTCTAAGGAATATGTCCTGTGTGAAATGCAATATCCGAGATCCTTCCATCAGCTCCAGTAGTTGATTACCATGTGAAAACTTTATCTTTTCATCAGTATAAGTAATATAATTCAATGAAGTCTGGTTAAGCTTGTTCAGGTTGTGCAGATCTACAGCACTCCATGGCCTGGACAGATTGCTCTCTTTTTTGGTTTGTAGCAGATCACAGTGAATGGTCCCCTGTGCTTTGAGTGTAAGTTGTCCAATCAGCTAAGATTTAAAAAAAAAAAATGGGTTGATTAGATTTTCTTCTAATTTTTAGAAATGAAAATATATCATTAATTCAGACTTCAGAAATGTTGGTGCCTGTAGCACTTCTATCCCAGAAGGAGTTTTTTAACAATTCTATATATTTTAAACTTGGAAATAGGGAACTCTCATATGCCTTATATAATCTCTGTCTTGACAAGAAGCTACAGAGTCCATTTTTAAACTGTTCTAGGGTGTTGAAAACATGAACACTGTCCATATTGTAATGATAATCCACCAGTGGACATCTACATGAAGTCCAGCAGATAATTCAAGCATTATAGAACTCTAAAGAAATTAGAATTAACTTTATTCCGTAAACATAACTAGAGTTTCTGCACTACTCATCCATGATTATGAAGTAACTTATGTTTGTCAAACAGAAGCTTCTTCACAAAAAAGACCAGAGAAACATTCAATTGCTGTTGTGACCATTCATTGAATTGGCAAACAACCAAATAACTAGAATCTTAAAATTTTCAAATTTAACATTCAAATAATAAATTGCAAAATTAACCTTCTATAAACAAAACACACTCAATGAATCAAAGGAAGCCAGTTGGCATACCCCTGCCAGTTATGGCCAACTCATTTTACTAATGGGGACATGCACAGTGACTCCTCAGTTACACAGTTACTCCAGACATCTCACTGCCTTATGTTCCTTACATTCAGATGCTCTAATCAATTCAGAAAGGAGAGGTTGGTTTACAAGTGGGAAAATGAAAAGGCCACTGCAGCCTAAGCCTTGACCTACTTTGCCATTTTTAAAATGTTCACCCTCATTGACAATGATAGGTATCGGGAGGGTTCCTTTTTATGATATGATCACAGTACTACTGACAGGGAGACTAATTAGCAGAATATATACACTTTACTCAAAGGCTTAGGATAGGACACTGAATGGTTTCCATGACAGCTGTGTTGCTGTCAAGAATCTCATGCTTGTTAAACAGAGAAAGCGCTTCGCAGAAAAGAGCAGAGATGCATTCAGTTGCTGTTGTGACCATTTATTGAATTGTCAAACAGCCAAATAACTGGAATTTTACATTTTCCACATTTAACATTCAAATAATAGAACACAATCAATGTATCAGTTGAATCTAGTTGTTATGCGCCCCCCCCCCCATTCCAGCCAACTAATTTTTCATACAGGAACATGTATATTGCATCCATGGTTCCACACTGACTCCAAACTTCCCACTGCCTTAACTCCCTTACACTCAAATACTCTAATCAATTCAGAATGGAGGTGTGGGGGATAACAGGGAGGGGGACCATTATAGCCAAAGAACAAAAACATGTTTAGATGCTGTTTCCCCCTTTCTGAACCAATTGATGGTTCTTAAGAGTTGCCTGATGAGGACATACATGAAAAATAATTGTCTTGTATGTAGACCACTAGCTGTAGATTAAATAGATCCCATCCTAAATTATTTAAATGGACGCCATCTTCATTGAAAAACTTTGGGTTTGGTGTGTTCAAATCAGGATGATCTATCACCATGAAACCTATGAATTTTGATGCTCTGGTTATCCTGTGGTTTAGAAATCTGTGGGTAATTTCAATTGCTGAAGGCTTGCAACCTTCTTCCTATTATAACCTCAGCAATATAGATGACCAGGCTAAAGCTTTGCAAGGAAAGGTTTACGCAAGATGTTCAAATCAGCCAAAGGCTTGCTGAGTAAAGTGCATTTACAAGTAAAAGTATATCATTGCCTCCCAAATGAATGATTAATCCAGCAGGACTTCCGATCATCTTGAATTGACTATCTAGCAAAGGCAGAGTTGAAGCCAAGATAGTCCCAGGATGTCTATCCATTCTGAGTAAAGTGTATGGACAAATCCAACATTTTTTTCATTAACTCTTATTCGTGATCTGAAAGCTGTTCTTTGAATGAAGGAGTGATCAATAACTAAAATGAATGGCGTACTTGTAATGAATACAGAAGAATGTAACATTGGATGTAATTTAAGAAGGCATTTGATTTCCACCGATCAGTTCCCTTCAAAATATGAATGGGCTGCATCAATCCCCTCCCCCCTTGCCAAGTTGATGCTCTCCCCATTCTGAAGGAATGTGACAAGTGACTCTGTAGAGAGATGCCATGGCTATTTAAGGCTTTCATGATCATGTTGTTGACCTCTAACAAAGATAAAGTGTGACCTCTGAGATACTGGAATGTCATGTTATCTAGAATCTTCCCAATCACTTTTTAAGTGCTAGATCCCAGTGGACAGGGCACACCGCCATGGGATTTATTTATGGAGGTAAATTCTCTGACCCTTAGCTATTTCATTAGTTTTTGATTTCTTTAACCAAATATAAACATGCTTGTGTTTTATCACTGAATAATTCCAATGTAATGACTGCACTAATTCATTATACCGAAATACCCTGGCATACATCCACATGAAATGTGTCGCCCAAAACACTGGCATATGGAAATACCGTACTGAATCTTTTACACCTCGTATTAAAAATGTGCTCTTGTTGAGCTCAAATGGCTTCCTAGACTCTGTTAATCTATAATGCAAGTGACTCCAGCCCTTGGTCAATTGTTTAATTACCCAGTGATGTGAAACTGAAGTGAATCTTAAACAATGTGCTGGCCAAGCTGCAGTTGATATTTGTAACTTATTGAAAGCATTTTCACCCCTCTAACATTGACACGTTTGTCAAAGTATGTGAAGATGATAGTTGTGTTTTTTTTTTATATGCACCACATTTGAAATGTTTTTATAATATGACTATTGCTGCGAAACAAGCATTGGATGCCGTAAAATGAATACTGATATTTGCATTAGACTGGGAGATAAGGGGGATGCTGTTGTGGTTATGAATTATAATGGCCGTCATCGATGCATGTTACTTAATGGTCATCATCACCGCATGTTACTTAGGTTATCAGAGGATGATGCATATAAAAAAAATTACTAAACTGAGAGGTCTGCATATTATAAAGTCTGTACTTGAGAACTTACATGACTTATTGATGACAAGAATCATTGATGAATCTGCTTATAATTTTTATGTGTGTGCTGCATCCTATAATACCAGTAATCAAAGGGTCACCTAAGAATCATAAAGATTCATTATATCCTCCCCTGCATCCTATAGTTGCGGGAGGCGGCTGGGTCACTGATCCCTCTTCTATTTTCGTGGAAGAGAAATTAAAAAGAATTCTTTCATCCTTGCCAACTGCTTTGAAAGACACCCAACACTTTCTTCAAGAATTGTATGCCTACATAGACTCAGTGGATGGCATTTATGGATGTTTACGAGATACTTTTGATGTGAAGAATTTTACTGCCATTCCTAATGACTATGGTATAGAAGTTGTGAGGGGCATATTGGTCAACAAGAGTGTTTATGCCAATAATACTATTACTGCTATTTGCTCCTTGTTGGAGCTTATTTTAGAGAATAATGTTTTTATATATGCAGATGAATTTTACCTGCAGATGTAGTGGGGAGAAGCAATGGGCACCCCCCTGTGCAAAGTCCTACGTGAACTTGGTTATGAGTGAGTGAGAGGAAAGATTTGTCTTAGGAGCAGGTTTATACAATGATTATATTAGACTTTTGTCATTTTACAGGCAACCTTTTTCTTTTATGGGCAGGGACTAAGGAAGAGTGTGATGCCTTTATTTACTTGGAAACTACTACTGATTTTTTACATTTCACTATGCATGCATCTAGTGATAACATAGATTCTTTTAAATGTTAGGCTTACTATAGATTCATCAGGTAGAATTAATACATCTTTATATCGTAAATACTGCTACAATAGTCTACTGGTTCATGAAGGCATGCATCTGAGACATATTTATTTGAACATGGTTAAAGGGCAATTCATGGGAACATCTAGATTAAGTACTCGTGAAGATGACTTTGAGAAAACTATAGGTTTGATGACTGGACAGTTACATAGAGGTTATAATCAAAAAATGTTGGATAAAATTAGAGAAGAGACATTTATTAAAAGAAATACTTTAGGCAAACTGTATTTTTCGTCTAGCAATAAAATTGTGAAACATGACTCACGAAGTACACATGATAACTCTAAGGTTAGTTTTGCTGTTAGGTATACAAATGATGTAAACTTTATATGCAACATTATACATAGGAACTGGAGACCTTTAACAGCAGATGAAAAATAACGGAGATAGTTGGTAATACATCTAGCATCCTTTTTATGAACTCCTATAACTTTAAAAGACAGTTATGTTATCTTAACAACAATAATATGAAAGATGAGCTATGAGGGCATGAGTAAGAACAGGTACTTATGCATGTCGTTCATGTCGGGCTTGCTCAGTGATCTCAAAAGATCAAATACTTAAACATCCTTGATATAATTTTAGATTTAAGCCTAAAGGTTATGATGATTGTCAAACAGAACATGATGTTTATTTAACTACCTGCACACTCTGACTGCTTTTACGTAGGCAAGATGAATAAGAAGTTAAAAGATAGAATTTTGAGGTATCTATATGATATTAGATCTAATAATGAAAGGAATACATTGGCCAAACATATTAAAAGATACAATATTAGTATTGTTTAATTGATCTGAAGATGCATTTTGTTTAAACGCAAAAGCACGTATCTTGTCATTTTATTTTATTCATATGTTTTAATTAAAAGTGTATGCTACTGGTTGACTGTTTTGTTTCTTTTATAACTTAATGAAAGCTGGGAAGTCACCTAGTACCCACCTATATAATATAAAATGAGCAATCAAGTCCACAGACCCGTGTTTCTCCCTGTTAGCTTTTCTCCTCTTAAAATTTAAAATATTCTTCAAAGCTGTTGAATAAGCTTGCCTGGTATTTTGAACCCCTGAGTTAGCTAAAACAATAATCACCACTCTTCTCCAATGAGTCATAGATGCTGAGGGATCAGTGTAGTGAGTTGTTATGATGTCAATGATGGAAACCTGCACAGCTGTAGATGTGATGGGCTATCAGCTATAGCATCAGTCCTATCTGGGACATGCGTGACAACAGAAGTCAGGCTAATTCTTAAACAGAGTAGCGCTAATTGTCTTATCACTGTTTGAGTTCTGTAAGAATGGGGGTTCTGTTTTTAATGATATGGACTACTTTCAATGATACAGACTACTTTCAATGATACAGACTACTTTCAATGATATAGACTACTTTCAATGATATGGACTACTTTCAATGATATGGACTACTTTCAATGATACGGACTACTTTCAATGATATGGACTACTTTCTGGTTGTCCGAACTGAATGATTCTTTTCCTCAAGAGATCTTCATGCCAGATATACACTGCTACCCAAACAGGGAATATCTCTAAAAGGTTATATCTCTTGAGAGTGCTTCCATCCAGGATGATGTAAGCCATTTACCCTCAAAGAAACTGCCCATAACTCTTCTCGCTGCTGTGCCTGTGAAAAGATGCAGTACTTCTGAAGATGCCCAATCACTTTGTTAAATTGGTACCATGTTATACTGTTATAAGGATATCTTCCATAATCTCAAACTTTCCTTTATTCACTGTTGGATATACAAAGTGGTGTTTCTTCCTTCTACCATTTAATAAATTCAGTAAAGCCTTTGTTAATGTTCTGCCTGCCTGGATTACCCTGCAAGTGAAGCTGAGTGTGACTAAAGGAGACATAACCTGGCTTACTCTGGACTTAGGCCTGGCTAAAAGGGCTTCTAATTCAAATCTTAACTTATTTTTTTCCTCTGATAGTTTGAAAGATTTGCTAGGCACATCTATTTCTATCCTTAAAAAGACCAGTCACTGAGAAAAGCCGACTATCTTATCTGCTGCAAGCCATACCTCTAGCTGTCTGCATAAAGCTGTTGTAAACTTCCATGTTTTGTTTTGTAGGTTCTTCACTTTCTTCTATGATGAAAACATCGTCATGATAGTGTATTTCCACAAGACTTGGCACACTACATTCCCAACATCATTGTAATACTGAGCTAAGTGTCACAGATGGAACATGTTGTCGAGCTACCCATTGCCACGGCTGTGTAGAAATAAAGTTTATTTTTGAATGAGAAACCTAACCTCGGTCAGTCTTTTTTGAATCGTTAATAGTCTGAAAGCCGATTTTATGTCTAGTTTGTCTAAAAAAAGGGTCATTAAATGATCTGATGATGATGTCTGCCTTGTCTAAAGTTGCACATTTAACCTTTGTTTTATCCCTAGAAATGAAATTGCTGACAGGAAACCCTGCTGGGTGTGAAAGGTAGTGATGGTCTAAATTCATCTGCTTTTTTCATGGGGACTAATCCTATAGGGAATGTCATGAATTCTTCCTGGGGGAAAGAGGTAAATGGGTCCAGGAGTCTACAAAGCTGAGCTTCTTAAGCAATTATGTTTTCTATTATATCCTCCTTCCCTTCAGTGGATTTCAAGTTTTTTACTACTTTGTTTTTGAATGGAGAGGTGGATTGCAAAGAGAAACCTTTGAAGAAACATTGAAATAATGTGTTAGCTATAATGCAATTAGGGTAGTATCTTAATTCAGCAAAAGAGCTTTGCACTTAATTGAAGAATGTGTTGCTGCAAGATTGCATGCCACAGTCCTGATTGTATCCCATAAATCCATGTGTGAATGGGTTTGCCTGTCATTTCTGTGTAATTGTTGATGGTTTGTGTGGACTCTCTAACTTTCTGACAGCACTTGAAAGTTTGAGTGGGTTTTATCACAATGTAAGCATGTGTGTGTGAATCGATCATTAGACCAAAAATGAACAGCCACTGTTGAAGACCCAGCTTGATTTTCTTTCTTGAATCCATTGTGAAAGTCTTAGATGGTTCAAGCTGGCTTTATCTAACATTGCACTTAACCATTTGTCTGGATGTCTTTGCTCCTGTCTACTCTCATTGTAGACAGCTTTCAATTTTCTGAATATTTGATCATAAAGTAACCAAGCTACTCCCCCACCCTGTGCATGCTGAGCTTCTGTGATTGTCTATAGCTTTGAAATGAGTGGCAATGCCAGGTAAGGTTCTTTTTCTACTAGAGCTGCTACTTCCACTTCATAACTTGCTGACCACCTATCCCAGGTTTTGGTTTATTGCTATTTGACTTGCTCAGTACTGCAAGGCCAGCTGTTAAGTCCTTGGAGCCTATTTTTCTGGCATGTACCTGTCTCTGTATCCCATCTGCATTTGTTAATTTGAATATATCAGTATAGTTCCTTTTCTGATCTTCTCTTGGACTTGTTTGGAGTTGTGAACTGTTAAATGGGTACTTAAGGTATTAATGTCTCTTCCTAATAAATTATGGAGGTGAGCTGTTGTGCTCATTGGAGACAACAGGTATAGGGGTCTCAACTCTTCTAGCCTTTTCTAAATTGACTCTCCTAAGATGTGCTGTTGCACTAAAGGACCTTCTCTGTTGTTATAATGTAATTGTCCTGAGGTTTCTAAATTTGTATCTCAAGGTGAGGGAGTGGAGCAGAACTATTCCTCCAAAAATATGTCTAAAACCTGCCTCTGAGGGACTCAGATCATTTTCAGAAAATTCATTTAAATGCTATTCTTTTGTCTGATTTACAATAATTACTGCACCTCTGACCTTGTCTTGCCTTAGTATTTTGTTAGCTGTTTCTTCTTCCCTCGGAGTTAAATTGACTGTTTCATGTTCGATGTCCACGTTCATCGAACTTATCATTTTTGTATTTTCTTTCTGCTTTTTTAGCAGAAAACAAACCAGATTTGCAGTTAATAAAATTAAACCAACCTTTAAGACACTCCTGGTTAATGATTTTGTTGTGTAATGCATTTAACTCCTAACCACTATTCTTGTAGTGAAGCTCCTTATAACTAAAATAAATACATTTTTTAAGGCAAGTATAAACATTTCTCTCTCTTATTATTGTTTTGTTGTTATACGTATTATTATTTTTGTATTATTATTTATATATGACTCTTTAATTATGGAGCTCACTTGCATTAATATATTTGAGAAATGCCTTTGTCAGGTTGTTTGTAGGTATCATTTGGTGGCTGCCCTGTTTTTATGGATTCGTATCACTTCACTGAAAGACCATTTAACTGACACCCATTTCACTGAGACCAAATCACCTAAAGTTCATTTCACTGGACGTTAATTTCACCTAAAACTCATTTCACTGACGAGTAGTACTCTAAGTCAAAGGCATATGTCCTTTTCCCCACTGTAGTGCGATCCTGGTATTAGTATGTATAGTTAAGGGGGGGGGGGGCATAGACCCCACTTAATTTGCTTTTCTGTTGTCTGGTTTTGTTTTACATTATTTGGTAAAACCCAACTAGGTGGGGGGCTGCACCCCCCACACCCCCCAATTGTGGGGGCTGTGACCCCCACCCCTCCCCTAACTATATATACTAACACCAGAATCACACTACAGTGGGGAAAAGCACATATATCTTTGACTTGCCTTAGAGTACTACTTGTCAGTGAAATGGGTTTTAGGTGAAATGAACTTTAGGTGATTTGGTCTCAGTGAAATGGGTGTCAGTGAAATGGTCTTTCAGTGAAGTGATACAAATCTGTTTTTATTTATTTATTATTATTATGTTTTATTATAAACATTTGATAAATTTATATATATATATATATATATATATATATATATATATATATATATATAGGGTCTAGGTCATAAAACCGAAAACGCAAACTCTTGAACGCTCACATGAGAGAATAATCACAAACTTGAAATTGATATTGTGGGGGCTGTGCCCCCCCCCTGCTAAATATATATATTCCTACTCTGACATTGCAATACAGTGAGGAAAGGCCAAATATTCCGATCTTCACTGTACTGCGATCCCAAATTACCACTTTCGAATTTGATTATTCGCTCTTGTGAGCGCTCGAGATTTTGTTTTCGTTGTTCTAAAGTAGACCCTATATATATATATATATATATATATATATATATATATATATATATATATATATCCAAGGCAGATTCACTTCAGAAGATCGAATACCATAATGTTGAAATTCAAAACCTTGAGACCAAAATCTTGAAAGTGCAATACACTCAAAGCTGAATACATTGAATCCCATAACATTGAAAAAAACATATGAAACCAACCTTTACTATATTCCACCACAACAACATACAGAAACAAATAAAAACAAACTATATTAAACTTCTCCAAATATAAGCATGGGGAAAACACCCCTGCACCACCCATGTGGGAGGCTGCACCCCCCACACCTCCTGCTTCTTAAATATATCAACTCCAAGATCGCACTACACAGAAAAAAAATGGGAAACATACCATTCCACGATTCATGACTGCTTATTTCAGTTGTAAAAAACTGTCCTCAATCTTCTCTTAGAAACACGACTTCACTGCTAAAACATTACACATTACTATATATCTCCAAAATTTACTGGAATGTCACATGTAATCTCCCTCATGTTCCCTTCTTACTTACTATACTACAACATAACACATCTTAAAGTCACAGCAACCAATTTGCACATCATAACAGTGTTTCCACAGCCAGTTTAACATTCTTACATTCATTTTGTTCTGTGTAGTGCGATCTCAGAGTTGATATATTTAAGTAGCAGGAGGTGTGGAGGGCCCACATGGGAGGTACAAGGAGGCTTGCCACCTGCTTATATTTGCAGAAGTTTAATATAGTTTGTTTTTTATTTCTGTACGTTGTTGTGGTGGAATATTGTAAATGTTAGTTTCCTATTTTTTTCAATGTTATGAGATTCAGTGTTTTCAGGTTTCAGTATATAGAACTTTCAAGGTTTTGGTGTCAATGTTTTGAATTTCAACATTATGGTATTCAATGGTCTGAAGTGAATCCATCCATGGCTCTGTGTACTTGGAGCACACTGCAGGAGAGACTGAATTACTTGTTCCCTCTGCTGCTTGCAGTGATTTAACTTAAAGTACGGTATTGATGGTTTGAGAAGGGTTTGCTACCAGATGACCATTGACAACTCAATTATACAATTATGGCTCAAAAGCACCTCTCTCTTTTTTTCAACCCAGTAAAATTGAGCTGTTTTCAAAATGCTCCTTTTCAGTTACCCCAGCTAAGCATAATGAAGCTGCTTGTATTTTTCATGACAGAAAATTACCCTTAATCTGAAAGTTAGCAAACCCTACTCAGTTCTGCTCTCCACACCACCAATTTGTAAGCACATTCCAGTCCCTCTCTCTAACTACTATCCTAAAACATGGTGTAAGGAATTCTTAAACCCTTTAATGGTTCCCTCAATTTAATATGTACTGTTTCTTTAAATAAAGAGACTGGCATTACCCTCTGTCGCCTAACTCACAATAACTCTGATACCAATCGTGAAGTTAACCACAACAAATTGCAAATTAATCAGGGACACTTCGTAGTGAATAGACACCCGTATATTACTGATATCAAACAACACTGTGAGTTAATGTCCATTTTGAGAAATAATGGAAGCCTAGCAATCTAAATTTTGCCATTATTAATAAAATTGATTCACCACTTTATTTCCAAAACTGACCAGTGTAGAAACGGACTTGAAAGGGAACAAAGCCAAGATTTGCACAAAGTGAAGTCCCTGAATACAAAAAGAATTGAGATGTATGCAACCATCATCAACCATAAGCAGCTAGACCAAAACAACCCACTCTGTCTGATTTAAACAAAAACATTAACTGAAAAATTCAGCTATTCCTTCATACCACCCTCTGCTGGGAGCCTTACAGATGTTTGACTGCATCTTTCAATCCCTGTTTGGTGAGCATACTTGCGCGAAAGTGCTGTTCACGAAGCAGCACTTTTGCATATGTATGCTTGTTGTTCCAGTTGTACTATGGTGCGGTAAGGGAAAATTCCCTTTTCCCCACTGTAGTGCAACCTCGGAGTGAGAATATTAAAGTAGGAAGTGTGTGTGGGGGGTGCAGCCCCCCACATCTGGGGTTGCAGGGGGGCTTGCCCCCCCTGCATTCAAGTAGATTGTGTGTTTTTCTTTTAACGTACTTTCAAAGAGCTTTTTTGATGAAAGTGCTTTCATTAGTGTGTTCGATGGTAATGGATTCCCGCTTTTGATCATTCAGACAAAAGTCCTTGATCTATATATATATATATATATATATATATATATATATATATATATATATATATATAAATTATTAGTTATTGCGAACCTTCTCAACTGCTGGTATTGGCTCCACAGCCATCATGAAAATAATCACTTTGCAAAACTTTTTGATGTAAATTTTCCTTTTTATGAACGAATGACTATGTTGTTGACAGGGAGATTAATCTGTAGAATATATAAGCCTTAATTGAAGGCATGGGACGGGATGCTGAACAGTTTCCATGACATCCTCATTGCTGTTGTGCACCTCGCATTTAACTATGTAGAAACTTACTTTCTTCTTGCTAACTCATAAACTATAAGACATGGAACTTAGTAGTTTATCTTTATGAAATAAAGATACTTTGAGTTTCATTAGACTTCAGGAGTGTATATGACAATTAGACATATCTCTTTTCCCCTTTTCTCTTTCATATGGATCTGTGATGTTTGACGTTTCAGTGCTTTGTTCACCATATTGTTTGTTCCCCTTTCCCTGAATCATAACAATTAAATTAATCAGGTATTTTGAATAAATACTCAACATAATCCTCTGGAATTAAAGGAAGTACCCAGATATCTTAAAGATCTGCTGCAAAACCATACCCAGAACACTGGAACCCATAATTGTATTCCTAACCTACCTTTATCACTTCAAGAGGTGATTGCTGAATACCACCTCCAGATAATCCCATGCACCCCCATGTAAATGTAAACTTACATGTGGTAGTCAGAATATAAGAAAAACTATAAAAAGTGATTTAAAAGAAAAATCCCTACATAAATAAATGTACTTATGCTAGGGGCATGCAACCTGCAGACTGGGAGCAGTGCAATTCCCGCACTTCTCTATTTGTAACAATACACCTTTCAGTAGCTCCTGTATATCTCTTATATATTTGGCCCTTGATATATTGAAGCAGGAATGCCACAAAATGCAAAGCATTTTTTTTACTGTAATCTTATTACCAGCTATACCTGTAGTAATAATAAATCTTGTTAGTGGAGCAGGCTGCATTTCTGGGAATGCTGTGCATAATCTCTTCTGTGAATAAGTTTTTTGTGTACCATTTGCTAGGAGTCCAAGTATTGTGTGATGAATAACTTCTGCCCTACACTAAGGCACTGTACGAGCACATCCACTCATGCACCTACACTAAGGCACTGTACGAGTACATCCACTCATGCATGAATCGTGCCATCCCAAATAGAATCAAAATGCTCTCATCCAAAAAAAGGAAGATAATCTGGTGGTCCTCTGCCATAAACAAACTTTACAACAAAAGGAAGAAACTTTTGCAGAAAAGAGGAAAATCCCAGGATGCAAAAAACTCCCTTACTAGCCTCAGTAAGAAACTGAGATGCCTCATAAAATCCTCCAAAGCTAGTTACGAAAATAAAATTGCCAAAGATTCCAAAGACAACCACAAAGCATTCTATAACTATGTCAAGAATCTAAATGGCAATGCTCAGATCTGCTCTGAGCTAAAACAGAATGGCATTAAATATACTGATCTGAAGGATATTGCCAATATCCTGGCAGATCGATTCAGTGCCAACTTCACCCCCCTCTCACCCCCTAAATGGCCCATCTGAATACCGGAAGATTGCCAAATTCCACTAATAACGGCCACACAGGTACAAAACGCACTCTCTAAAGCCAAGAATACAGCATCCATGGGACCAGATGACATCCCGGGCTGTGTACTACATGAACTACAATATGAACTGGCACCTCACCTAAGTGTCATGTTTAATCATAGCCTCACCTCAGGTTTCATGCCCAATGAGTGGCGCAGAGCTACAGTTATCCCAATCCACAAGGGGGATCCACCTTGGATCCCGGAAACTACCGTCCCATCAGTCTGACAAGCCTTATCTGCAAGGCCATGGAGCGTATTATCATGGAACTTATAAACAAAGACATTGGCAACCTTCAAACACTGGACCCCACCCAGTTTGGGTTTGTGAAGGGCCGATCTTGTCTCCTGAACCTGATTGACTTCTTTGAATCAGTCTCCAGAGCCATGGACAAGGGTAAGGTGGTCCACACAGCCTATCTAGACCTTGCCAAGGCCTTTGACACCATCCCCACTCTGGAATCATAGATAAACTTACTAAGTTGGGCATTAATCCCTATGTCACCCAATGGGTTGCTAAATGGCTTACTGATAGAACCCACACTGTAAAAGTAGCCGACTCCAAATCCAGCTCCAGACAAGTGACAAGTGGAGTACCTCAGGGTTCAGTCCTGGGGCGCTCTTGTTTGGCATCTACTTCTCTGAAGTACAGGTCAACACTAAGGGACTCTGGCTAACAAAGTTTGCAGATGACTGCAAACTGGGAGCCATTATTGAATCCCCAAATGATGTGGATACTCTACAAAAGGGCCTTACAGAAACAGATGCTTGGTTCCAGAGCCATGGGCTCAAGCTCAATGCCAAGAAATGTATTGTTATCCCTTTGGGAAAAACATGTATCCATGAATTACCATATAGGTGGCAGTACACTAAACACAGAAAGTGTGATAAGAGACTTAGGGACACAGGTGGACAGTGGTCTCACCTTCGATAACCACATTGCCACAACAGTCAGAAAATCCTTCTATGTGGCACACCTCATCATGAAGGGCTTTTCATCCAGAAAAAAGGAGGTCATTGTCCCACTGTACTCATCCCTCATTAGACCCATTATAGAATACAACGCCCCATTTGGTATGTACCTCTCAAGACATCTGCAACAAGTGGAAAGGCCTCAGAAATACCTCACTAAAAGAATCACAGGCCTAAAGCAGATGCCCTACGCTGACCGCCTTATAAAACTCCAGCTATACTCTGTCGCATATCGTCTACTCAGAGGCGATCTCTGCTTAACATACAAGGCCATGTCAAACCCAGAGCTGTTGGACATGCTACCTGACAGAGACTCCCGTCCAGGAAAGTAAATAATGTGGGAAGAAATAGCCAGGGAATTGTTATGGCTAGGCTTGTATAGGCCCTAGGGCTGATAGCCTAGTACCAACCTATGAACCTATGAACCTCTTAGAGTCACAGTCCTCAGTTCTGAAGCTAAAACATCTGGTTTAACTATGTATACGTCAGTCATAGTCAGGAAAGGTCTGATTTAATTTCAAATCTGTTAGATACACTGTTTATCTCTTGCTCTCAGCTATTCCATTGTTTTCTGCTTTTTTAATCTTTTTATTTGACCTTGCAGACATTTTTTATAGTTCTAATAAACTGTAGCTGTTAAAACAAGAGTATTTTTTCACAGGTAATATATGAAGTGCAAGTATGTTGAAAGAGGTTGAAAACAGAAAATGATTGAAAATTTTCAGAATTACTATCAAAATACCGAAGGCCCAACCATGACTGTTCACATCGCCAAACCGGAACAATGGAAACAATCACGCTGACTGCTTGGAATGTTAATTTGGTCAAAATGCAAGAATCAACATTTGACAGTTACTGGACTGCTCACCATCTGGAAAATACACTGTTTAAAATGCAAGCATACTTCTACTATTTTGCAGGGGGGCAAGCCCTCTTGCACCCCCTGTGTGGGGGCTTCGAACCCCACACCTCCTGCTAATTATATATTCTAGCTCCAAGATCGCATTGCAGTGAGGAAAAGAGAAGTTCACCAGGTCCCCAATGTATAAATCCATTTCAAAACACCGACGCTCAAAACTGTGAACACAAGCTACATGTCGACAGGATTTGTGTTCACAGTTTTGCCTTTTTCACCTTCACCTTTGACCTGATAGACACTAAGGTGGTTTCATTATTTTGATAGTAAACCAAATTTTCAGCTTCATCCCAGGTTTGAAGCACAAATCCAACAAGTATAATGGTACTCATTGTTAGAAATCAAACCTGGGATATCATGAGTGGCAAGCTGTAACACAAGCAGCCAGCCACCTGTGGTGGCCCTATCCATTTCAGAGAAAGGCCTACTGCGGTGATTTTAGACAATCAGTAGAATCACTCTTGGGTGCAAAGTGTTTGATTGTTGTTCACTGTGTTACCAGAACTGAATGTCAGTATTGCATCTACAGTGAGAAGTGAATTTCTTTTGTATTCTGTGTGGCACTGTAGAAGCTGCTTGCACCAGACTGGGGAACAGCACTGAGTGCAAGAATAGCTAACTACACGTGTGTGTGTGTGTGTGTGTGTGTGTGTGTGTGTGTGTGTGTGTGTGTGTGTGTGTGTGTGTGTATGGATAAGTGTGTCAGTAAGTCCATTTGAAAGTAGGAGGGTCACAGGCAGTGAATATCTGTGTGTATCTTGGGATGAGTATATCGAAGCCTGCATGCATGAGGGAACTGCCTGTGCCAATGCAGTGAAAGGGAGAGCAATAATTACTAACAGAAGGTGCAGCTTTGCACTGGAAAAAATTACATATGATTACAGACATGCAGATCAACTGATAAAAAGGGTTTAATCACTGTGGCTAAATGGATCTCTGAGCTGGATCTTAATTGTATAAACTGAACCTTGCAGTGGTAGCAGTTAATCTAAGTATAAGGGGTTCTTTCAGAATCCCAGGCCCCATTTACAAATTTATAGAAGTGTTAAGGTTATTTCTGAATCCTAAGGTACTTTTGCAAAGTTAAGTAAATAAAATAAAAAAGAAGTGACTATGGTAAGAAAGCCGATTGCATGGCCTATTTCAGAAACAAACAAACACAAACACACACACACACACACACACACACACACACACACACACACACACACACAATAGACAAAATTAGATCAGTTTCCAGCAGAAGTAAATCAGATCATTAGTGTTTTGATATTGTTGATATGGTATAAAAATCATTTTGAAAAATGGCAGGTCTGCACCATTATTAGAACAGATTCTTAAAATATCTAACATTCCTTGTTTCATGTAAATATGCCACTTTAATGGCTTTTCTTTTTTTGTGAATAATAGATATGTTAAAATACATTCTGAATCTGAATTTTGCATGGTAGTCACTGACTTTAAACCTCACAGCAATGATAAAGTCCTGCTACAGTAATTTATTTGTCCAGTGAAATTTAAATATGCTTGTTGCTGAAATGTTTACTTTTGTACATTTTACTGAACTACGGTGGTACAGCTTTGTAGCTTTGCAGTTCTTATGCATAATTAAAATGCATTTCTAGTGTAAATCCTTATCCTGGAATATACCTGTATAAACTTCACTGGCACTGTCCCCTAAAATGCAACAAAAAAGAATTAAAACATAAAGTTACAAAAATAAATATATATATATATATATATATATATATATATATATATATATATATATATATATATATATATATATATATATATATATATATAAAAAACTACTAGAAAGTTCACCAAAAACAAAACAGTATATAATAAAATTTCAAACAAACTCAAATTTCTTAAGTAATCAAAGCACCGGCACACTCTCACAGGCCCACATATGCACATTCACATAAGCACTAACCTCATTGCAGTTAACAAAAAACTGAAGTCTGCTGTTATATCTCCATGATATATACTTGCTATTTTGGCTGGTTGTCTATTATAGCTTTCCCTACCTTTCTGTTAATATGAGTGACTACAAAATGTTTAAATTATAACCACATGTTCTTTAAAGATGTGGATGTCACATTTGCTGTTTGACTATGACAATCAGTATAAAAATATTTGATATATGCTGATTGGCCAAGCACTTTTCCTCACTGTTATCTGCATCTGCTACAATTCATTATTCTTAGAGTTTATTCAACAAACAGATTTGTTAGCTTTCATGGCAACAATGAATTTATTTTCATTTACTTAATTTAACTGAGGAAGAGCACTGATCGACATGGGCCACCTTTAGTCAATGAAGAAATAGAGAGAAGCAATAATAAGATACATGCGAAGAGAAGTTTAACACAATTATCTTCTGACAGATCAATCCAGATGGAAAATACTGTATGTAATAGGTTCATAGGTTCATACTAGGCTATCTGCCCTAGGGCATTTATAAGCCTAGCCAGAGTGTGTTTGGCTTTAGCCACCCATTTTAAATGAATTTTGCTATGCCCTTTTTCGAAGTTAGTATACTGTGCCTCTGTCTAACAGTGACACAGAAGTGACACCCGGGGTAAACCTACGATCTCCCATCCACTCATCAAGATTCCTCTTGAAGAGAGTCAATGAGGGACTCTGCCTAACCTGGACTGGGATTTTATTCCAGAGTGAAGGGAGCCTCTGGGTTATGAATCTGTCCCTCCAGCATGTCCTATTTATTTCAGTGCTGAGGTTCAAGTCTCTCGAGCGCATAGCTCGATGGGATTTGGATTTTCTGAGGTGCAGCATGTCCATTAATTCTGGGTTGGACATAGCTTTATACGTCAGGCACAGATCGCCACTACATTACTGGTTAATAAAATATAGTATATGCAATAATTCCAGTTTACAATATATACTATAATTACAGTATGGAGATCATTGAAGGGTGGGTTGAGGGGTAACAGAGACAGTGATGTGGGTGTACCCAATCTCAATTTATCTCAAATGGTCAGCTGCATTGGTTCTGCTTAACGAATTGATGAGAACAGCTCCACAGTACTTGACTGCCTTTTATGACGACAGTCTGAAGGTGGACTTTACTACATCTACACTCTCCAATCATTTATATCTCACATTGTGTAGTATAATAAAAGGAAAATGATGCTAGGAAACTTTACTTGATGAAACCTGCTCACAAGGCATCTATTATTCTTTACAAAAAGTTCTGAAAAAAGCAATATACATATTTACATTCCTACAGTGCTACTGACTTGTGATCATTATTTTCCTAATGCTAACACTTTATTTATTCATTCATTTCTACTTGTCCTTATTCTCCATTTTACTATAATATGATCCTCTCACATTTCTTATCATTGCATAGTAATCTTCTTGAAATATCATTTTTTGTTAGTATTTCAAAGACATTCTAGAAACTACTTCCCTGCTAAGGTTTAAGAATATTTGCAGTTATTTATTTAGATGTGGACCTAGGTACTCATTTCAGGACTATGCATTTGAACATATTAGTAGGTAATAATTATGTTCTAGGCATTTGCTTTTTCAATACAATGATCAATTGGAGTGACCTAGTAGCTTTGAATAGTCATACCAGTTTCATTTTAGTATTAATGAAAATAATAACAGTGTGTTTTTAAAAGGTGCTTTGTTTTTATTGTACGGCATCTTACTTTTTGTTTTGCTGCATATTCATTGAATTATTACTCTGTAAGCTTTATTGTGTTAATGTAATATAAGGTTTGCACTGAATATTCATTAAAGTAACTGCAGTCTGGAATTCATTACCAGTCTATTTAGCTATTTCACTTTATTATTACTCAAACTGGGCTGCCATGTCAGTGTGTCATAACTGGATGTCATATATGACGTAAAAGAGCAGGTGATTTTATTTTGCATTACATGTTTCGATCCTGCTGGCCGTTTTTAACTTCATTATTCTTCATTAAAAAATGCTGCTTTTGCTCTATTAACATATTCTCGGCCAGTTGTTTCCTCCTCCCCAAATCCTTATTTATCTCAAATATTTAACTGCAATAATCAAGGATTACAGTCTATCTTTACAGAACTATTTGCTTAAAATATTAAAGAGAATGTATGCAGTATTTATGTTTTGTTTGCTTTGATTTATTACAGTTTGACAACTTATATCTAACAAAAGTTTGCTAATGATGTAGAAATTGTATATAGTATAAGCACATGAGCAGCCAGACCTTCATAACTAGAAACATCTGAAAATTCTCAGTAACTTTTTCAAATAAATAGATCAGTTTAAATGCCAGTTCAGTGAAGCTGATCAATGCCTTTGTTATTGGGAGATGCATTTTATTTCCCTTGCTAACAAAAACACTTTATAAGTTCACACGAGGGCCTAAATATCCATTAACTGGTCATTTGGGGTACTTCTAAGATAAGCCACAGAGATTTGAGGAAATTGGCTAATACGTTAGGGGATTTATTTAATATTTGTTGAACTGGGAGAAGATATATACTCAAATCTGATGAAATAAGTTTAATTAATGTACCATGTTGGTTGTTCTCTCTTTCTATCTTACTTTTGTTATTTGAGTGTATTTGATTTTTCTGGAAATAATGTTATTTATGCTGAAGATAATTGATTATAGATAATATCCATAGTGACTGAAATTAACAAGTCTAGAGCTGTTAATTGTAAACATCAATAAGATTGCTGTCACTTAAAACATGAAAATGTGCTGCAAACAATTGCACTTTTGATAAGAAACATTTTATGATTGACTTCACTATACTTCAAAGAACATACCAATTTTACAGTATACATTTCCATATCATGCATTTTTTCAAAGAAATGTCTTCAATGTCAAATTTTCATGGTGCTTTTTCTGTTGAGAAGATAGTGTTATCATTTTATGACCATATGGCAAACAGCCTTAGAAAGTATTTGTAAATTACATAAACAAAACTACGGATTTTAGCAGGAGAAAACAGCAGGATGAGATTATGTTAATAGGGCAAAACCAACATTTCTTTATATGTTTATGATATATTTAAGTCTGTCACGCAGTCTTTATAAAGAAAATTATGAAAGATAAAAGCCGTCTTCATGAGCCATCTGACATTATTCTTCAAGAAACTAATATTTCAATTGATGCTAAATTTGTAGATAATATTTCATTCAGTCCTGCTGGTATTTAGAAAAGTACTGCATTCATGTGCACATTCACTAGTCTATCAGCTTAGGAAAAAAAGGTAATACCAAAATGTAGTGTCCTGCTTACTTAAAAATAAATAAAAATTTCTGTCATAGTCGCATTTTTGTTAGACCTTGAATAAATGAAGTCAGATAATAATGAATAGTTTATTATGACAGATATGTGAAAAATAGAAATAATAAAGCATATGTTAAGTAGACATTTCTTTCTTTGAAATCCAAGTGAGCTGAACCAGAATAATCTATGAAAGGTCACCATTTCCTAGTATAATATGAAACAAATGTAAACAGATGTTTAATTAATATTTGGTGATTTAATTTGCAAGCAAAAGGTATGTACTGTACATAAAATGAATAGAGTTAAATGATATTGTAAAAACAACATGATGGATCAAATGAAGGTCCTCTGTAATGCAGGTAATCCAGGTTTAGTAGTCTACGCTCTAAAAGACCAGCCACGGTCAGTCGTGTGTCGAAGAGCAGCCAGAAAAAGTTTTCTTTTCATGGGGCTATTCAATTTTTTTTTGTTGATATTGACTGTTACCCCATATAACAACAGGGCCATCTGACTGTGAAGCCATAGAAAGGGGAACTCTGTAGCAGCTGACATATAGAAGCACTCTCAGACTTCTTAGTTAAATTATTTTATGCAACCTTCGTACAGGTGCAGACATGCTGTAGGAAAAGGTCATGTGACTCCAATGCACAAAGTTTACAAAACACAATCACATCAACAGGAAGTAAACATTGTGCAAACAACTAAACAGAGCAGAGTCGAACAATTATGCAAATTATGCATATATATGTCTCCTCCTCTTCAGGTCATCCGTAATTTATCCTGACTTTATCAGAGTAAGTACAATGCATTCATGGCTTCCCTACCACTGATTGAGGGAAAAGTGGTTGAGGTCTAACTTCCTAATTACTCTTTGTTGATGTTACTATACCTCAGAGCATGCAGACTGTTTTGTGTGGTATCACACTGCAAAACCACTGTGTAATTTATAGGAAACTGGCACGGTTTCTTAATGTTGTGCTGAGTGACTATATAGGTAAGATGGCGTGGGAGTGATAAATTGAAACATTGCTCCTCATGAGTTTACCGACAGTTTACAGAGGTTGGTCTGTAGGTCTTTTGCCACTGAAACTTTACATTCTAATTATTTATATCTCAGTTGACAATTAGGGGGAAATGTTCTTATTTGGAAGATGTGCTTTAATGTATGAGAGCATGGTCATGTTTGCACAGTACTGTATTTGAGGGTCTATATTACAACAATGAATGTTTAAATGTTCCAATCTGTAAAGGTTGACCTTAACAGATTGAACAGTTAAATGTTCAAAGTTGTAAAAAAAAATAAATAAAATGAAAGGGTTGTAGCAGGGGGGGCAAGCTCCACTGCACCCCCCACACCCCCTGCTACTTAAATATACCAACTTTGAGATTCCACTTCAGTAAACTACAGTGCAGAACAGAGAAATTTCCCATTCCCTACACTGTAGCGTGATCTTGGAGTTGGTATATTTAAGTAGCAGGGGGTTTGGGGGGTGCAGGAGTGCTTGCCCCCCCTGCTTAAACCCTTTAGTTTTTTTTTTTCACTTCTAATTTTTTTTTTTAATTTTTAAAGAAATTCAAATGCTTAACTGTCTAATTTCTAAAGATCGACCTTTAGAGATTTGAGCATTTAAGCATTTGTGGATTTAATATAGACCCGAATTTGAGGAGAGAAGGAGTTCCACTTTTAAGTTTTGAAGCATATAGGAAAGTCTCTCGTCTCTCCTTTTGTGAATGTGTTCTGAAGATGTTCATTGAGAAAACAGTAGATAGAATATCTGAGATTTCTAAATGGTGGGCTTAAGTACAGCTCATAAGTAAATGTAGTAATGTAGTTTAAGTAAAGAAAGGTATCCATCATGTATTAACTTCTGTTCAGAGCATTGGCATGAGAAACAGTCACAATTATAGATGAACAATCGTTAAATCTTCCTCTTCACATAATGAAAAAACTTTAGCATTCCATTCATATGAATGGATGGGAAACCTGAAATTCACCCCCAGTTTAGCAACCATTTCCCTCATGTATAGGGATAATAATTAACATCCCTACATACCCTTGTTCTGCCTACCATTTGGTTATTTGCATACAAATATGTCTAAAAAAACTACCATGGTAATGTAAAACTAGGATTCCTAGGGTCCTCACAGAATAGCTTAATAAGTGTCTATTGCACCACTCAGCTCCTCACACACACACACACACACACACACACACACACACACACGCGCGGATTTGTAGTCGCATTTTAAGGATGCCATGTCATTGCCACTAAAGAAAAGATGTGATGGTACAAAAAAATCACACAGTATTCTTGACTTTACAACTGTTAACTTCTGTATAACGCAAGTAGATATACATAAATAATGAGCCATCAAATAGAAATTTGCTCAACCCGATTTTCTTTGCAATCAAGCATGCTGGCATACAATACGAGGTAATCTAAGAATATACACAAATCTCCTGCCAGCCATGCTAACACATATGACAGTGTTTTCAGTTACTTCACATCCCACCCCCCACCCCCTTATGACTCCAGCACATTTTTTTCAAGTGACTCTTCAAAACCAATGCTTGATAAAAATGGGTATACTGGGGAATATTAACCCATTCCTCTCCTGGACAGTCCATCTGCATTGGCATTAACCCCACTGCAATGTTGTATGGTGATATCATTTGCCTGCAGTCCTAGACTCCACTTCAGTAACTTCACATTCTGCTTACTGACCCCACTAAGCCATGTTAGAGGATTATGATCTGTGAGTACAGTGAATTTTCTCCCATAAAGATAGGGCAGCAGCTTTTGCAATGCCCACACTACGGCCAAACATTCTTTCTCCACAACTGCATAACACACTTGCCTAGGTTGGAGTCTACAACTCAGGTAAACCACTGTGCGCTCTTCTCCTTCTTCAGAAACTTGGCTGAGCACAGCCCCCACCCCATAATTCAAAGCAGATGTCTGTACAATTAATTGTTTATTGTAATCTGGGCTGGCTAGCACAGGGGGGGTCCTTCCAAAATCTCTTAGTTTTTGGAATGCCTGTTCACGATCTGTGGTCCACACTACCTTGTCTGGTTTATTCTTCCTAGTTAGGTCATTAAGGGGTGCAGCTATGGTACTGTAATTGGGCAAAATTTCCTATAGTACCACACTGTCCCTAGAAATGCTCTCACTTATTTCATAGTAACAGGAACTGGCCACTCTTGGATAGCTTCCTCCTTGATAGGTTCTGGCCTGATTTTACCACTTGCCCTTCTGTGTTCTAAGCATTACCCACTTGGCACTTACTGAGTTTAAAGGTTATTCATACCCTACGCAATATATCCAAGACCTCTCTCACATGTTGGAGATGTTCCTGCCAGGAGTGGCAATAAATAGTCATGTCATCCAAGTATAACAGAGCATATTCTCCTGCTCCTACCAGGATACAGTCTACCAGCATCTGAAAAGTTGCTGGGACATTTTTCATTCCAAATGGCATCTTAGTAAATTCATACAATCTGTAAGGGGTTACAAAAGCTGGCCTTTTTCTAGCAGCAGAAGTCAAGGGAACCTGCCAGTAGCTCTTACTCAAATCAATAGTAGTCAGATACCTAGCCATGCCTAGCTGTTCTAGGGCTTCATTTGTCCTTGGCATGGGGTATGCATCTGACTCTGTGCAACTATTTAATTTCTGGTAGTCTACACAGAATCTCACACTACCATCCTTCTTCGACACTAGCACTACTGGGGAAGCCCAAGGACTGTAAGACTCTTGAACTATCCACAGTTCTAGCATTTCCCTTATTTCTTCTTTCAGAGTCTGCTTCATTATCTCAGGTGCTCTATAAGGAACCTGCTTAATAGGTTTTTTGTTGCCCTTTGTCTGCATGGTGTTACACCAAGTCAGTACACCCAGGTTTCCCTGTTGACATATCTCCAAATTCCTGAAATACCATTGTTATCTCCTGGGCTTGATTAGGAAGTTAACTGCAGTGCTATAGTGATCTCTTCCACAGAGGTATCAATACTAGCTTCACCTGAAAGATTGGTTACCATATTCCTTTCAGACTCTTCCTGCCATTCACTACGAATACTCAATACTAGGGTCTACCTGTCGTGATAAGGTTTCATCATATTCACATGATACGTTTTGTGCCCTTGTCTCCTACCTACCAGATTTACCATGTAGCTCACATCATTGATTTTCCTCATCACCTCAAAGGGTCCTCCCCAAGCTGCTTGCAACTTATGTCTAACAGGAGCAAGTGCCATCACCTTCTCTCCCTCAACATACTCTTGAGCCCGAGCATTCCTGTCATACCACACCTTCTTTTGTTGTTGAGCCACTGCTAGATTCTCTTGAGCTAAACCCATGAGCTCCTTAAGTTTTTGTCCAAAAGTTGAGAACATAAGGCACTACAGACACTGTGTGAGGTTCACGCTTACATTCCCACTTATCTCAAATTAAATCTAAAGGCCTCCTTACCCTATGCCAGTATAACAACTCATATGGTGAAAAACCTGTAGATTCCTGTGGTACTTCCCTGTATGCAAATAACGTATGGGGAAAATACTTGTCCCACTTTCTTTTAAACCAGTCTGCAAATGCCCATAACATAGTGTTCAATGTAGAGTTTAACCTCTCCACAAGACCATTAGTTTGAGGATGGTAGGGGGTGGTCATCAGATGTTCTACCCCTCAAAGCTTCCACAGACAAGTCAGCAGGTTTGACATGAAGTTGGCACCTTGGTAAGTCAGTATTTACCATGGAAAACCTAATCTGCTGAAGCTTTCTAGCAAAGCATTTGTCACCTTCTCTGCCTCAATAGACAGAACCATGGCCTGAGCATGTCTGGTAGCATAGAATACTACCACCAAGATGTATTTATTTCCTGTAGAACTTGGAGTACTCAGTGGTCCAACAATATCTAAGGCCACTCTACAAAAAATGGCTCTTCAGTAACAGGCAAAGGTATTAACGGAGCTTTGGCCTTTTCCCCTGCTTTACTAACTTTTTGGCACCATTCACAAGTTCTGTAATATCCTACCTCATCCCATGTAATCCTGGTCCAATGAAAATGTTGCATAATACATGTCTTAGTACGTCTTTTGCCCATATGACTTGAGAAAGGAATGTCATGCACTATGGCTTAGAGTGTCAAATGGTAAGCTCTAGTTACTACCAACTGCCGTATCACTCCAACTTCCAGCCCACATCCAGGAGTTCATTCTCTGTACAACAAACCTTTGTTCCAGTATACAGACTCCCCTTTCCTTGAGCCTCAGGTTCCTCCTTAGCCGTCTCCCTCAAGCTTTGTAACTTAGAATCTGTAAGTTGAGCCTGTATCAACTCTACATTTGTGACCTTCCCCAGCTACCCTTCCATAGGAAGCCTAGTCACTTCCGATGGCTGTGCCTTGCTGTCACTCTGGGTACCACCACTCACCTCCATCCTTGCAATCAGCATGTCCAAGGGAACATCAGTACCCACCAGCAGCTGTGGCTCACAATCAGACTTGCTGCTACCAGATAGTACCTTCTCTGAAACAGCTACCATGTTAGTCCCAGCTACAGGTATGAGATCTTCCTGGGTCTCTCCCAAACTACTGGACCTACATGCCTTTCTCCAAGACTGACTGCATGACACTGCATGTACACAAGATACTGCATCATCAAATCATTCCCTATCAGGTCATCTGCAGGAATATCCTCTAACACACCTGCTTGCTTTCTTCCTCTTTCACTCCCAGTCACGATGAACCCTAGCCAAAGGTATTTGGAACATGGTCCCTCCCAATGCTCTGATGAGTGGATTGACCAAGGAAGCACCGCTCTTCTCTAACCACTGCCGGCCTCACAATGGTTATATCAGACATTGTGTCCCTCTTAGCAGTTACCTGTTTACCATCTACTAAGACTGGATATACATTTTGGTGGTAATCTGGCACCCCAGTTGTTTCTAAACCACTTACCATTGGCCGTTTGTCATCACCCCTTGCTGGCTTCCTCACCTTCTTTTTCTCACCTTGCCTTGATGGACATTTGACTGCTATTTGGCCCCTCTCTGTACACTTGAAACATTTAATTTCTAACCATGTACTACTGTTGTACTCAGTTGGAGCAGTTTGGACACCCCCTATGGGTTCCATTATGTCCATGTAGCACACTGGGTATCCCTCTCCTATGCACTGGTGCTCTGCTTGCCTAGGTGTGATCCCCTTTTCTCCTCAACTCCTCTGTAGAGTTGCACTCACGTTCTGCTAACCAGACTCTCATGTCATCAGGCAAAGTGCTGAGGTCTTGTTCCCTCACCAAAAGGTCTGCTCGTCCCTCAAAAGTGGTGACCTGACACCCACTCACCCATCTATTGAAAGTAAGTACTTAAGTCAGCAATATAATAATGTACACTTTCATCTGGCTTGTGTCTGTGTTCACAAAACTTTTTTTTCTATAAGCATCAGGTATTAAGTTTGCAACAGTCAAGCAAGCAACATTTCACTTTTAAATAATTCAAACAATCTACATCATTTAACTTTCCTACAGCATGAACAGCTTTTACCATAGGGTAAGGGAGTCAGGAGCTGAACCCAGAGGTCACGGTCAGCATCATGTTGTCTACATACCCTCTCAAAAATATGAATAAAACTATCACCCTTGTACTGAGGAAAATGTTTACTGACATTTTCAGCTTCAGGGGTCTGGTTATTCCCTTTTCCATTACCTCCATGAGCCTGTAGAAGGATTTGAAGTTCCATTTAATACCAGCACTGTCTCTCATTGTCATCGGCTTCTAAATGCCTCAGTCTCTCTTCGGTCTCCATCTGTTTGATCTCCCATTCAATTTGGTGCTACTTCTCAGCCTCTAGACGTTGCATTTCCTCCTCGGCCTCCAGTTACAGCCTCCTTAACTCTAGACAAAGTCTCAGGTCCTGCGATGAAAATGTGGACTGTCTTGTCTTGGCAGGCTGCACATCACCAACACCAAACTGGATACCCTCCGTCCGGCTGGTCTGAGCTGTGGCTGCAACCAAGGCTGAAATCATCGCTTCCTTGGTCAGGCTGGCATGCACCAATCCTCTGGCTTCACACTCCTTAGTCAACTGAATCATTGTCAGCTTGCTAAAATCTTCTGCTGATATCCTTGCCTGCTATCCCTCACTATCTATCTAAAAAATAAATAAAACTGTGGTGGATTGAAATTCTAAATGTTTACCTTGTGACTGTTAAGAATGCATAACTTAATGACAACTACCCACAGGCTACTGAAATAAAATTAAAAATCCCACACTGCTAGCACCAATTAAGGTGACATCTGGCTATATCCCTCTGGACTGCTACCAATTAATGTGACATCTGGCTATATCCCACCAGACTGCCAGCAATTAAATGATGTCCCTTATTATCCTGAGTCGGTAAATAAGGAGCTTCAATCCTCACTACTAACTCCAATATGAAACTGTCACATAAACAGAAGTAATATTTCACAGCATGAATGTGCTCTACTTTTCTGGGACTGGACTCTCTACCTCTATCCACCCAACTGTATTTTCTTGTTATACACTTTAGAGCAAGATGTCCAAGATTAAGACCTCTGATACTCTCACACAGATTCACACATCCAAACACTTCTGAAAAAGCCTGACACAGATTTCTAGCTGTGTCACTTTCCCAAAATGATACAGAAATGATGCCACCAATCAGAGGGTCTTTGTGCCCTTCAAAAGAGGTGTCCAATTATGAAAATTAATTATCAAAATAAATGGTAGCTATGACCCGAGCAGCCAGGCCTCTGGGTGAGCTGGGGATTATCAACCAGGTAGAAGCACTATCTAATCTCTAAAGAAAAACACTGGTTTCCAGCAACAATGTAAAATAATGAAAAACCTTTAATAATAAGTAAAAATTATTACAAAATTGAAAATCAATAACTCTCAATAAACATTAGAATTCAATAATACCTCACAAAAGTTCCAAAAAACAAATTAAATAACTGTAAAAAGCAAAATAATAAAAAAAGAACAGCTAAAAACACAAAATAACTTTATTACATAAAAATCCAACTTGTAAGTGCTTTCATTCCCTTCATGGAAGTTCTTTAGACCAAGCTGTATAATGAACAAAATTGTTTAAATACCTAATAACAATAACATGTGACCCAAAGCACTTAATGCCTTAACCCTTTTCTTCTAAGAACAACTTAAAAGTTTTCACTATCATTTAAACCAGGGTATACACATGCATTCAGCCTGATTTGCCAGCAATATTCTCTCCAATCCAGTTCATCTTCTGCATCAAACCTATGATCAAAACCATTGACTTCAATTGTTACAAATTTGAAGCATGCCTTATTTTTTTTCTAATGAATGTTTTTGCTTAACATGTTTTGCCAAACCATTGCTGACATCAGTCTTGTCTACTGCTCTTATATGTTCATTCACTTGCATGTAGAATTCTCTAATGTTTCTTCCTATATAAAATGCTGGACATAATTCACACAGGGTCATGTATACCACATATTTGGACCTGCAATTATGCAGATTATTCAACCTAATTTCAAAGCTTCTTGCTGTCACTACAAAATTCTTAACTTCTTTCATATATTGACATAACTTACAACTGCCACATCTTTTCATCCCCACTTCCACAACATAAAAAAAAAAACAAAAAAAAACTTTATCTTAACTAAACTTTCCTGAGAGATTCCAAGATGGAAGATAGACTGTAAACAGCCTGTCTCTGCATCTCCACACCTTTCCTTTTAAAACTGTAATTATAACCATTACTGGACAGACAAAATCTGCTCTAAATGAGCTGCAGGCAAATCTGAAGCAATTCTAATGTTTAGGAAGAAAGCATAAGTAAGATTCAGTGCAAATCTACTCTAAAAAATAAAATACGCAGGTCTGCTGGAAGCAAGTCTGCAGCTCAAAACACATGTATCCAGGGCTGAACTTCATATCTGAAAAACTCTGCAACTACAGATCACTCTGAAATGGCTAGCGTTCTTGAGCAAAATTCTCACAGATCACTTCATCAGAGAAAGAAGTGATTGCAAAAAAGGCAGAAAGCATTGAAACAGCAAGACACTCCTAAATCAAACAATAAACCTAAGACTGAGACGGCACATAATATAGAGGAACTGAAATTAGCCCTTCTTCCAATTCAGACTACAATCCCAAACTTCTCAGTCTAGCTATCAAGCTTTGGCACCACTATCGACCATATTGCTTCAAGACTGAATTTAACTGAGGCTAAGTCAGTAGCAAACAAAGTGAAGATAGAAGAACTACAAAAACAATTAAAGGCTAAGGATGCAGCTATTGAAGAAATAAATCAAAATCTAATTTGATCTCCAAGCACAGAGCAGAACAAACAATGTACTTTTAAGAGGAGATTCTGAGGTGTATGATTAAACAAATCTACGAGATGCACTTAAACAGATATTCTGTGCCCTCCTGGATGACAAAAATCTTGTTAAAGAAATAGCGATGACCCCATAGAGTGTGACAACCCTAGGCAAATTTATGGCAAGATGCTCAATTATTACCATGTTCAGAAAATAATGGATGCAGCCAAATCCAAGAGATCAATCATGTGGAATTGCTGTAAAATCACATTTGCATAAGATCTTCCACTTCAAATAAAACTTAAAAGACAAATGCTCTCTCCTTATTGTGTGTTCTTGATTCATAAAAACATCAAATTCCTAATGAAATACCCTAATACTTTGTGCTTCCAATATAAAGAAAATAAATACAGTATCAACTCACCTAGTGAAGCCAAAACAGCTTTTATAAGAGCCTTTAATGAACTGCCACAGTTAACCTAAATGTGTTGACTCATGTAATGCTCTAAGGCAGCCTCTTCAGCAACTTGTAATTCCTTTGGTTGTTATGGCACTTGTGAGTTGGATGGTATAAATATGGAAAGAAAAGTTAACAACCTTACAGGGAAAAAATAAACAGCAGCTGATATCTAGGTGCCTGAGGTGCTTTAGTCCTGTTTTGAAATTCTAATGTCATCCAGAAATACAGGGACTTCCCATTAAGAAGCTGCAAAAGGAAAAAAGGGAGGGCTGCACTCTACAAGTTTATTTTCCCTTCAGGACTAAATTGGCAGCAACACACCTTCCTTGTTTACTTACTCTTTCCTTAAGTCTCAGCATTCATAAGGAAAATGGTCACTGGTAAACCGGTTGATTGCAGTTCTGAATTAAATCAAACACAGAATAGTTCCTGTATGGAATTAAACTGAATTATGGTAAGCTGAAAACCAACCTCTACAGTTCTGATTGGCAGTTGATGAGATATGGTGAAGCGAGAGACTGTTTCTTCCTCCAAGTTCAGTACGTACTGCATTTTTATTTAGACCTGCCGCTTACCATTGCAATGACTTGCTTGGTCGCACTGCATAGACTAATCCTGACTTGCCTGCCACTACCAGAAATTCTATCAAATGTTTATACAAATAACTGAAATGCTCTGTCAGAAGATTTCAAGTGGAGTCAGGCACAGTGTTAACTTTCATAGTCTATCCCTCCTATGAATATACAGGCAATGTTTTGGAGATAAGACCATGGAACACATAATATATTCATTTTTTTAACTGCTGTATACTAAGATAATCTTAGGCATTACTCAGCCAAATGGAGTAATGAATAATAGATTACCTATTACCTTCATGCTATTTAGACATTGATACATTAAAATATGGAAAATAATGTTGGTTCCAGTATGGTTATACACAATTTTTCTGCTATTCCCAGAGTCCTTAAGGGTCTTAATAACTTGAACGCTTCTTTAAACATAACTTGTGTGTGGCACTCATCCTCCTAAAATATCTGCATTAAGCTGTTCTTAAATGTTTAATACTCGTGTTTCGTGAGAGCTGATTTTGATGTTGTACTATGTTTTACTATGCTAGGTTATTAATTAACATTTCTAATTGGAGCGATGATGTAGAGATTTGTGGTGATCCTATCACATCATGTGATTTGAACTCTGTGTACATTATTGTTTTATTATTCACACTTGAAACTTGATCTTCTCGTTATGGTTATAAGTATGAAGATAATTTCTGCTGTTAAAGACCTACAACAGGTTTTTAGTGTTATTCTCCCCTTAGGTCAATTGTTTTTAGGGTTAGGTTTGGGGATGGTTTTGGAGATTGATGATGCTATGATGACAGATACAGACATGTCTCTACTACAGATTACTTACATACTTTCTAAAGAAAGAGTTAAAATCAAAATAGATTGTTATGTTACCTAAGTTTATTGTGAACAAATAGTGGTCTATAGATTCTTGGAATGTTAGAGGCCTTCGGGAAACTAAGAAAAAAAAAGCTACTTATGCACTTAATCTTTCTCTGATGCTAATGCCATTTTGTCTAAGAAACGCATTTAAATGATGGTGACTGGGATAGTGACAGGAAAGAGAAATGGATAAATTCAGTAATACACTTGGGCAGTTGTACCAACTCAAAGTGTGGCTATTGTTATCAAAGCCTCTTTGAAAGAGTATATTTTAGACTTTGTTTATGATGAAGAGGGTAGATGGTGCTACTCAAAGCCCTTCTCACTAGACCCTTTTTATTCAGGAAATTATGTATATCTTTGTAGAAATTTATACAAACTATATGGACCCCAGAAACAAACCTCAGTAGAACACTGTAAACATTTTCTTAACAATATAGAATTTCCAACAATTGTACATCATCAAGTTGACCTGCTAAAAGCACCCTTTTCAATTGAAGAAATTACAAATGTAATTAAGACGCTAAAGTTAAATAAATCTCCTCGGCCTGATGGGTTCACCTCTAATTTTTACAAAATGTTTGCATCCACACTCTCACCCATTCTCCTGAAATTATATAATTTTACTACTAAAAGGGGTTTTACTGACATCTACCTTAATAACTCTCACTATCTTCATTCCAAAACCTAATTCTGATAATAGGAACTCCATGAACTACAAGCCAGTTGCTGTTATAAATATAGATATAAAAATTCTGACTACAATTTTGGCCAACAGACTCAAAACAATACTATCCTGTATTATATCATCTGAACAATCTGGTTTCATGATGGGCATGCAAAGATGAGACAATACTCTCACTTTAGATGCAGCTATTAAACTACTGAGGAAAGACACCCCAGATATGCTCTCACCTTGGGCACAACTAAAGCATTTGATAGAATAAACTTAGATTTTGTATATTTAACACTGTCATATTACACGATCCCTGAAGAATTCATTGAACTAATTAAAACACTTTACAAGTCCTCCACCATAACACTTTTCTTAAACAAGACACAGTCTAACCCAATAACAATAATGGTACTAGACAAGGCTGCCCCCTAGCACCCTATCTCTTTAACCTCTATATTCAACCCTTATTTCTATATATAAAACAAAGAACATTCCACCATATTCCAGAGATTCTGCATAATAACCTAACCTTAACAGCATATGCAGGTGACATTAACATATACTTTCCGCTACCAAATATGGACCTAAATAAAATCCTAAATGCTATTGAGAATTTTTCTAAAGTGTCAAGTTATGAAATCAACACCTCAAAATCTTTCATATTCCCACTTACCACCCTGGGTCAAAATATAGCTTATTTTCTACACACTTCTAATAAAACAAGCTGCTCACTTAAATACTTAGGGTTAAACTTTGAGCATAATCATAAACCAAATTTGCAAAATAACCTTCTTAAAAAATGGATGGCTGTAAAGCTAGATCTACAGAGATGGGAAAACATGAATTTCCCACTATTATCTAAAATTGCAATAGTTAAAATGAATATTCTTCCGAAACGTCGATACCAGCTCAATGCCACTAATATTACAATTTGTAAATTGTTTTTCAAAAAAGTAAATAAGGACATATCCAAATTTATTTGGCATCTGAAAACAACCAAAATTTGTTATACAATATTAATACTACCAACCGATAAAGGAGGCATGGGGTTACCGGATTTTGAACTGTTCTATAAAATATGTTCCAAAAGAATTATCCAGATTTCTGAATATAACCCACTGAGCAATGATTGGTTACTAATGTGGGTTAAATTATGGCACAGTCACATTAAAGAATACAGACTTAACCCCAAAGCCCTCCCCTTCACGGACATTTCAAACTTAAAAAAAATTAAGATACATAACTTACTTAATCATAAAATTCTCATGTTCCAAGAACTTTTTGAATTTCTAAGCCTTTCACATATTCTAAAGCTATTACAGCCAATTCATTTAAACCCTAACTTAACAATATGGACTAAGATGTTAAATCTAGCCCAACATCCATTAATCAAGAACTTCATCATTTGGGACTTCTACAAACTTAAAAATAAAACCACCAACAAAATCAGGGAAAACTTCAACTTAAGCAAAAAAAAAATATTATCATTATACAAATCATAGAACTCATTGCAACTTTCAAAAACATACCTGAAGATGTGTAAACAGATGTTAATACTTCATTAACATTCTAAGATGTCTACTGTATAAAAAAAATGCTTTCTACTGTGTACAAATTATTTACCATAATAAAATATCAAGCCTGTACCCTATTCTCTATATATTGGAATGGAATAAACAATAAAATTGTCATGTAACAAATTTCGCATGCTATAGAAAATACTGTTAAATTATCTTTTAGAAATCTACTTTATACACAATTATCAATAATGATGCTTATTTCACACCAATTAGACTGAACAAATTTAACTCAAACTCTTACCCTATCTGTCCAAAGATGTAGACAGAACTACTTCACATACTTTGGTATTGCAAATTTGCTCAAAATCTGTGGGGTTCATTAAGAGTCAGGCTAGAAAAGATGGGATATGGGAAAACTACTATTTCATGGGAGATTGCAATCCTTCACATTACCACAGATAGAATATCCAAGCAGAAATTTCACATTCTTATCATTCTTTTCATGTTAATGAAACTTTATATCACTCAAAACTGGTTAGATAGATCCAAATTAGCATGGGAGGGATACAGAAATATGGCACTTAAATACATCACCTCCCGTAAAATGATAACAAGAAATAGTAAAGATGTTACTACTACCAGAAGTTTTTGGGTTTTCTTATTGACCGCATTCTTAAGGAATAATACTCTTTGTATATATTACAGACATTAGCTTATGATAATCACTACCTTCTGTCCTCTGAATACGTAATAATATAATATAATAAGCAGGGTAATTCCGCAGTGTCGTATTAACTGTATAGAACATACGAAACAGTAAACTTCCTGCTCTACGAGATTTCTCATTATAGCAGTTGTAAATATTGTATATAGTTGTGGGTTAAAAGTCATACTACTATTTTTTTTTTAATGCAAAGCTATCAACAGTATTGTTGCTTATGTACCATTTCCTTGTTTATTGTAACTTTGGTGGTATTATCTATATGGTCTTATGCCCAATATGGTTGTATTCTTTGTATGTACCCACTTTGTACATTGGACTATTGTAAATTTGTTGGCGAATTATCTGTAAAATAAAACAGGTTTCTGAAAAAAAAAAAACTTTCTTGATCTAACTAAAGAATACTGTCCCTGATTTACTTTAAGATATAATAGCAAGGTCAGGGCAACTTACAGTTTTCCTGGTGAGTTCTCTTCTTGGAGTCTACTGACTGTTGAGTACTTGACAAACTGCACAGCTTCACAGTCTCAACTGTCTAATTTCAAAAATATAACAGTTAGCTAAATATTCTTCTTTTGTCAGTCAGCTGTTTAAATCATCTCCTAGCAACAAAGAACATTCCAATGACATCGCTCACTGCTTAGCTGATTCTCCAGTTTGTTCATTAGAATGTCCTTCTTAGTCATGCAGTTAGAACAGTATCAAAGCAGCGACCGATTCTTTAAGCACTCTGTTTAAACAGGGAAAGGCTCAACATTTTAAATTCTATTTAAAATTTCACAATCAGGCATGCTGGCATACAATGCAAGTTAATCTAAGAATATGCACAAATCTTCTGTCTGACATACTAACACAGATGACAGTGTTTTCAGTTTCTTCATAGCACTGTTTCATATCAGTCTGGCCCCAATCACAGGAAAATGAGTACTGACTTTCCAAAATATAACTCCAACCATTTAGTTTTCTTGTAGCATTTCCTTGCTTTGAAGTCACAAGCTGCCACAGTTATAAAAGTGGATCTAAAATCCCTAAACAAGTTGGCGAGAATGTTGGAAGTTTGACCTTAGGCAGACAAACACCCAGTCTTCCCTAGAACAAGTGAATAAGTCCTTCTAAAACTAACTATTGTTGCCAGTAAAGGTTATTTATTTATTTTTTTAACTTGGGCATCATTCTAGGTGAGAGAAAGTTCTGTTCAAAACTAGTGGTTTTCCTGCCTCTGAGACATTAGCACCAAGGTCATTTACATCCATATGAGTTTCAGCAAGGTCATAACCAGATTTAGAATGATAAAAGATACTGAGGGGCCTTCTAATGTCCTGATCATAGGACTAGAGAAAATTGACATTAACTCTCTTCTTATCCAGTCTAGTGAGTGTGGTATCATTGTGTCTGACAATGGATGGAATCACTGACAAAAAGCACTTTATGAACTGAAGCAGACCTGTTGGACCTGAGTGGCTCAGTCATGCAGTCATATAATTCCATTTCGTAGTATGTGTACTTGCAGACACAGAAGTAAATATAAATGTGGGTGTAGATAATATCAAAATACCTAGATGGCCACATTATTCTGGGAGGCTTACTTATAGATATTTTAACAACCTCAGCATAATATGTGGTGGTGTGCTGCTGTTTACTGACAGTGTTAGTAGCAGAGAGTTAGAATTCAAACTGCGTAGGAAATTGCAGCTCTCACAGCTTAAAGTAGAAATGTCTAGCAGTCATGGGTTATCAGTAAACATGAGAGGTTCTTTCACTGCATCCCTATGCTTACTTCTAATAAACTGCTCATGTGAGAGGTAAGTTCATCTTGTGACTCTTTGATAATAGACAAAGTTGTATCAGAAGGCTGGTGTTAAGATAATTGTGATGTTAGGGCACTGAACCCAAAAAGAGTTCCAAGCTGTGTGGTAGGGTGGTGTCTTCAGTGTGTGAGGAGTAAAGCAGTGGCTCCCCTTGCTAATATACCAGGCAATAGGAATCTCTGAAATAGACTAAAACAGTCAGGGAAATGTAGCACATTGGCAGACTTGAAGCACAGAAGGAAAGAAAAAAAGGATTCAATGGATGAGAATAAAGGCAATCATAGTCACATTCTCCATAGCAGTGCACTAGAAAGGGCAGTCACTGAAGCTGTCAGACTGTAATGGGTTATTAACAAGACACATATCAGGGTTATGTATTAAGTCTGCAGAGTGGATAATGATAAGTTTCCCTCGTATTCAGTGAACCAGAACATTAGCCAGGTTCGCTACTAAAGCACTTGCAGGAAAGAAGTAAAAACAAAAAATTGCAGGGAAATGGAACACCATTTCAAGATGGAAACATAACTCTGTTAAACCACATTGCACCCTCAGAGGATTAGAATCCTGCACCCAGTACAGGGAGAATGAACTCATCACAGAATGACTGTGTTGAGACACAGAAGCTGCTCCAGGGTAAGCACTAACGTTACTGTATTCCAACTGCTCCTGCATTTCAGGACTCTGGTGACTTTGGCTTGAATAGTAGCTAGGACATCTGAAAAAGTGGCAGGGAGGGATGGTCGTATGCCCGTCATAGGGAAGGAGGGACACAGTTATATGGATGTTCCCCATGAATATCCCACTGGATTCTGAGGTTAGCACAGGGGAAGTCATAGTCTAAGAAGAGATTGGGAAGCAAAGTTTGAGATTCTATGTAGGCTTGGTGAGATACTGCATGTTCCCACTGTAAGCCCACTCCCATGATGTAAAAAACATAATCTGAGGGAGGGAAGGTTAGCAAGAATAGGCCATAAAGTGAAAAAAGAAACATAGCAGATGGAGGAGATAACCACAACCCCAGGATACCCTTAGGAACCAAGTAACCTCTGGTCAAAATTCGGTGTTCATCCATGTTCAGTGGTGGGACACCAGTGATTGAACATGGAGTACAGGTGATAGCTATCAGAATGAAGCAGTGATGCAGTAGTTTACTGTTAATAATTAATAGTGTAGGAGACACCAGTGGAAAGGAAAGGATTGTACAACATACATTGGTGAGCATAGGCACAAAAGGAAAGGCAACATGGTATTTGCAGTTAGGATTCAGTGTTCAGAGATGCAGTCTCTGCCGTCTTAGTCCCAGTGTTAGATTACCCATCACACTCTGAGTCATCACCTCAGAAGCTGGAAACAGCACTACACAGTGAAGCAATGCCATAAGTCACTGGACTACAGTTTATGAATGGCCAGTTCATGCATCCGACCTCTGTTTTCTCCCCTAAAAGCTCTGCCAGCTCCTGGCGGGTGAAAAAAGTATCACATTTACTTAAACTGGTACAAATGCACCTCCCTCTGTTGCCAGGCTGACTCATGTGTTGCAGGTAGGACACGAGGTGTGGAGGAAACTATGCCATGCTGGGATCTAAATGTGCTCAGCACCTCTGTTGATGGTGCTGCTGCTGACGCCACCACAAGTGGAGAAATGACAGCCCATGCCACTGCAGTTGGAGCAGGTCACTGTGCTGCTGCATATTATTAGTAACAGAAATGGAGAAAAAGTAAATAAATGTATAAAACAGAAAGAATAGTGCTAAAGAGGGTTGTGAAAGAGACATACCAAAACAATGAAACTTCATTCTTGACTGTGCTGATACTCATACAGTGAAGCAAAATGTTTTAATAGTAGGACTTACACAGGTATGCCATCAACTTCTCTGTCTGAGTATTACATGGGGGCTAGGCCAAAAGCCATCCTAGCATGCAGTCTGACATGAGGTCATATTAACTGTAGGGTCTGTTTATCAGGTAAGCTTACCACACAATTAATAGGGCAAGCACAGGTGGCAGACAAGAAACAGATGTTTACTGTATATTGTAAAATCCTAAAATGGAAATCCAAACAAATAAACTAAGAAAGTAAATGATACTGAAAGAAGGCACAAGAAAATGCATCAAAACTTTAGTATGGGTAAGTACTTTCATTTTTCAAAGAAAACTTCATCAGAACAAATGCACATTGAGGGGTGTGGCCAAGATGTGCTCAGAATAGCAGCAGTTCTCTTCAGCTCTGTCAGTTTAAAATTTGTATGACAGGAATTTTACAGTAAATCTTATTGGAGAAAGTTGCAATCTTCAGCAATAAATTCCTCTCAACTAGCTCTATAACAACATATAAAAATTCTGAAGAAATTCTGAGTTTTTCCTGTCAATAATTCATTGGATAGTTTATCTATCTTCACTAGTGACAGAATGGCTACCTCAAAAACACTACATCAAGAATCTTCTCTAAAAAAGGACTTCCATTCTTTACTCACCAATGTACAAGAATTATCTACCAAACTAGATAAAATGGATTTAAAGATTGATATCTTTAAAAATGACTGCACTAAACAAATGAAAAAGATACAGAAAGATCTGCAGCTTCAAAAATCACAAATTTCAGGTATTGAATTAGCACTAAATGATATTGATAGTAGAGTACTTAAAGATGAAAATAATATAGACTTTTTAATAAAGCAAAATACATACTTACAATCCAAAGTAGATGATTTAGAAAACCGGTCTCAAAGGAATAACATTAGATTATTTGGCTTACCAGAAAATATAGAGGGAAACAATCTGTCAAAGTTCCTGACAACCTGGATCCAAGAAGTACTAGACCTACCAGAAGCTTTGTCATATGGTATTGAAAGGGCGCATAGATCTTTTGCTTCATCTAAAACAAGTAAGAATAACTTTACTAACTCTGTAATTGTAAAATTCTTATCTTCATATGACAAAGAACTAGTGCTAAAAACAGCCTGGGCAAAAGCTTCCATTAAATTAAATGACAATACCATTTGTTTCGATAATGATTATTCTTCAGCACTAATAGCAAAAAGAAAACTTTTCCTACCCTTAATCAAAGAACTCAACAAGGCACAAATAAAAACCCATCTATTGTTCCCAGCCAGACTTAAAATTTTTCTACAGGGTGGTATCAAAACCTTTGATGATCTGGACACAGCTCTTACTTTTATTAAATCCAACAAAATAATTGAAAAGCTACAAGATATGGAATGGGCAAGTGCAAGTCTTAAAATATTAGCTGAAAATGACAACTGGAAATCAGTCAAAAAAAAGAAGTTAAAGAAATAAAAGAAATGCACCATTAATATGAGACTTTAAATCTAAACATAAAGACTTTAAAGTAAACTCATGGTTGTAACTACATGTAAGTGTAAAATTTTATTCCCTTTTTTTATTCAATATTAAATATGTTTGTGTGTTCCTGTACTATATCTTGGTAGTATAAATATGGTATGTATGGTTATATTATAGTTTTTTTTTCTCTTTTCTCTCACTTCTCTTTCTGTACTTTGAATGTATTTAAAAATTAAAAAGATTGTAATTGAAAATGAACATCTGGTTTAAATGAAAGACAAGGGGAAATGTAAAGTTATTTGTATGATGATGAGACAAATAGAGGGATTTGATTGTGGCTGTTAGTGTGATATACATACAATATTAAAGTCTCAGGGCTAGGGTGTGTGAAGAAAGCAAACAGAATCTAATGCATTACTAGTAACTATGCAGGATTACTGGGACAGTTCTGTTTACTAATTATTACCTTAGCGATTGCATATACAAACGTGTATGACATTAAAATGTTGCATCTACACTTTAACATACTGCAGTTAGTTCTTGTGCGACTCATGCACTTTTTAGCTTTTTTTTCACTCATCAGCTTTGTCAGTTGTTCCACGCGGACCCAAGAGACTGATAAAAGAAGAACTCAATCACTAACTGTTCCTGCTTTTACTCTGGTCAGCTTTGAAATCCAGCTTGAGAGGCTTCGTTCATTAAAAGGAGAAGAAACACCCTGATGACATCATACTTGACTGTGCGACTCGCTTTTTGTGAACTTTATCCTTCTGGGAAAGTCGCACTGACTTTTTAGAATGTTGAAACGCGATTTTCACCGCAAATATGTATGTAAGCACAAATAAACAGTTTAAGCACTCCCATACATATAACCACATACATAAAGCACAATTAATATACAATTATCACCATTTTGTAATTTCCTACCTGCATTTGTAACTATAGTTATTATAAAAATTACATTTAATTGCAGAAATCAAATCAGATTACCTTATATGCAATGCTAAAGCATACTGTATATTATAAAGCATATTATAGAATGATAACATATATAATTATATAAAGATAATATTAATATTAAAGAAATAATAGCCTTTTTTTTACCTTCTTCTCTCTAGTTATTATAATTTAAAGAAATAGTGCTTATATACTATCTGGGTTTAAGATAACCAGTTTTAAATAAAGTAAATGCATACTATGAAACATTGATTGATTGTAAATGTACTTCATATAAACTTTACATGCAACAACATTACTAAATGTTATAAAAGAAATGCTAGCATATGCATATGACAACCCTATCTGAAATACTATGATTGTTAAATAGTTATATGTATTGTTTTAGTTATGTTTTCTGTCTGATGTAATTGCTTAACATCAGTTAAACCTCAAGCACAGATATAGTAATTGGATATACTATATTAAATGTAAAAGTATATCAATTTAATTTAATGAATAGTTTAAAAAAAAAAACAGTGAAGAATAAATCATTTTTTATTTTTTTTTTTTACAGACAATAACACTATTTGACAGTAGCTGAGACACTGTTGCTATTTGAAAGGAGGATAATTTGAGTGGTATATGCTACTCAAGTTAGGAGTTTACAACTCCAGGAAGGGTATGGGTAGACTTGTTATATTGATGTTCTGTTATAATGCAATGTTACATTTTTTATGATGTTCACAATAGCAACATATTTTGAGACTCTACAGTTTGTCTATGAATTGATGAATATGTTTTCAAGCATTAGTGCTTACCAGAATGGAATACAAGTGATTCACCTTGTATATAATTTATAACACATCATATAAATGTTTCTTTAAAAGGGTATTTCAATAAATATTAATGGTCTAAATAATCCTTGCAAGAGAGGAAGCTTGCTCAAATATCTTAAAATCCATAAATCACATCTTGTCTTTTTACAAGAAACACATTTAATATCCACAGATACTGATAAGTTAAATACCAGATATTATTCAATCTTAACAAGTTCAGAACATAGTGAAAAGGAAAAGACGAGTAGCTATATTATGGAGTAAAACACTTCCCATGCCTAAAATACTAGATGTATACAAAGATAACAAAGGTATGTTTTGTTCTGTCACAATAGAACTAAATAAAAAATATATACTTTAATAAACATATATTGGATTCCATGTATTGGTTCAAACACTGTCAAACAGCATTTAAATAAGATAGTCTAGCTAAAGGTAATTTAATAATAGCAGATGATTTTAATTTTATATTAAAATTTGCAGATACTAACACTTCAGTTAAAAGAAAAAGTTCAACTTCAGCTAAATTACTATTGGACTTTATGCAATCATTTATATTAAAAGATATAAATAGCTTTTCAGATTCAGACTCACTCCCATACACTCATTACTCCCACAGATATAAAACAAACTCTAGAATAGACAGAATCCTAATATCAAAGGAATTAACAGATGACTTAATAAAAGTAAAGGTTATTTCATGTCCCTTGTCCAATCACAACTCAATAATTTTTGAATTACTAACCAAAACAACTCACACTGTTATAATTAAAAGAATACCAGCATACATAACTAAACTGAAAGAATTTAAATAATTTTTTGCTTTTAGAGATACAAGACTTTATCATATTAAATAATACTAATAATATATCAGAAATTTATATATGGGATGTCTGATCAGTAAGGCTATGGAGCGAATTATTATGGAACTCATAAATGGAGAGATTGGGAACCTCCAGTCGCTGGACCCCACACAGTTCGGCTTTATCAAGGGCATATCATGCCTCCTGAACATGGTGGATTTCTTTGAGACAGTTACTCGGGCTATAGATAAGGGAAAGGAGGTACACACGGCTTACCTTGACCTTGCTAAAGCATTTGACACCATTCCCCATTAAGGTATTATTGATAAGCTCACCAGCCTGGGCAATAAACCCTTACGTCACAAGATGGATCTCAAACTAGCTCTCAGACAGATCCCATAAAGTAAGAGTAGTGGGATCTATGTCCGAATCCAGACCAGTAATGAGTGGTGTGCTTCAGGGCTCTGTCCTGGGGCCCCTCCTGTTTGGCATATACTTCTCAGAAGTGCAGGCAAGCATGGAAGGGCTGTGGCTGACTAAGTTTGCAGACGACTGCAAACTGGGTGCTATAATAGAGTCTCCGGCTGACATGGAGATCCTCCAGAAGGGCCTAAATGAGACTGATGCATGGTGTCAAAGCCATGGTCTCAAGCTAAATGCAAAAAAATGCGGAGTAATCCCCTTTGGAAAAAACAGAGTACCTGCAAACTACAACATAGGAAGTAATCCCCTGAAATCTGAAGAAGAAATAAGGGATCTAGGGACCCAAGTAGATAGCTTTCCTTTGATAACCATGCTGCCAAAGTGGTTATAAAATCCTTCTATGTGACCCATCTGATCACAAACGGGTTTGCATCAAGATCTAAGGATGTAATGGTGCCCCTCTACTCTTCCCTCATCAGACCCATTATTGAGTACAATGCACCAATTGGAATGTACCTGGCTAGACATCTCCAGCAGCTGGAGAGACCACAGCGGTACCTAACCAAGAGGATTACTGGCCTCAAACAGTTGCCCTATGCAGCACGATTGAAAAAGCTAAGACTGTTCTCTGTTGCATACCGCTTTCTCAGAGGTGATCTCTGTCTAACGTACAGAGCCATGTCCAACCCAGAATTGTTGAACATGCTCCATCTTAGCAAAACCAAATCTACTCGAGCTACATGCTCTAGGGATATAAACCTCAACACATCAATGAATAGAACATGCTGGAGGGATACATTCCCTTTGCAGAGACTTCCCTTACTGTGGAACAGGGTCCAAATCTACATAAGACAGAGCCCCTCACTATCACTCTTCAAGAGGAACCTTGATGAGTGGATGGGTAACAGAAAGTTCACACCGGGGATCACACCAACAGCACTACTAGATAGGGGCCAAGGGTACTAGCTGCTAGTACAAGGATCTAAGGAACTACTAAAGGGGCGGTGAATACTGCACAACCTGGCTGGGCTAATATATGCCTTTGGGCAGATAGCCCAGTGCCAACCTATGAACTTATAAAAGCCTTTCTATATGGGAGAATTCTCTTGTGGTATAATAATAAGAGAAAATGCTGGAACAAAGAACTATTAGATCTACAATGTAAATTAGACAAGCTAAAACTTAACTTAGACAGTAATATTGATAGAATAAACAAAGAGAAAGATATAAGTAAACTAAATACAAAATACCTAGAGATCTTAAACCATAAAACAAAGATCAGAACAGAGAAATTTAAATTTATAACCTTCTCAACAAATCCTAGATCTTTAAATATCTTAGCAAGTAAAACTAAAAGACTTAAAACACTCAACCATATTAAGGAGATTTAGTCCCCCAAAAAGAAGAAACTTGTGTCTAATATACACAATATTTTATTGGAATTCAAATAATTCTTTCATAAGATAAATCAGAACTCCCAGATAGTAGATTCAAAAGATATGATTAAGACATGTATAACAAAGTATGCAAAATATAGATTATCAAGAGATCAAACTAATAACATAGATAAACCTATTTCTTTACAAGATATACAAAACCAGATAACAAAACTCAAATTACACAAAGCCCCCAGGAATGATGGCATTATCCCAGAAATATATAAAGTATTGCCAAAATTTGCTTTAAATATTATTCATAAAGTATTTAACATTTCCCAAAACAACACTTTCATGTCCCCTTCTTGGAAATATACCCTTATCTCACCAATAATCAAATCAAATAGAGATCCTTTTAAGTGTTCTTCATATAGACCAATCTCTTTATTAAATACAGATTATAAAATGTTTATGTCCATATATGCTGAGAGATTAAAAGTTTTTTTGCCACTATTAGTAAATGACGATCAAACAGGTTTTCTTGTAAATAGAACTACTTATGACAATATAATAAGAACAATTACTTTGATAGATTTGGCAAAAACCTCTAACAAAACTTTAATAGGTTTATATATACATTGTGCCTTTGACTCAGTTAACTGGGACTATTTATTTATATTGCTAGAAGAATTGAATTTCTCAGATAATTTTATAAATCTTATAACAAACCTATATAAAGGGAGTCAGGCATATATCAAAATTGGCACTGCCGTATCAGAAAACATTCCTATTACAAGAGGGACTAAACAGGGATGTCCTTTATCCCCCCCTTTTATTTACGTTGATTATGGAACCATGGGCCAATTTAGTAAGAGATGATGAAAACATTGAAGGTTATAAGTTAAATTCAGATACTTCCTCTAAAATTCAATTATTTGCTGATGATATTTTGGTAACAGTAGGAAAAACTTACAAATCTATTCCTGCCATATTTAAAAATATTAATAATTTTCAAAAAATATCAGGCTTAAGTTTTAATAACAATAAAACTCAGATCATCCCAATTAATCTAAAAAAACACAATTCAGCAAAAGTATAAAAAACTTATACCTCAGAATAATCAGATAACTTATTTAGGAATAGTGATTACCAATAATATACAATATATCATCCAATTAAACTTTAATAATTGCTTAAGTAAAAGCGAAGATTCTATAAAAAAATTGAATAGGTTTTTTTAGACTTTTCCATGGATGAAAGGCTTTCTATTATAAAAATGACTATCCTTCCTAAAATACTTTATATTATTCAATCACTTTCTTTAATTCTCCCTAAAACACTAATTAAAAGATTTAATTCCTTGATATTGAAATGTTTATGGTATCCTAATAAATCCAGAATAGCCTTACAACATCATATAAATGACTGGACAAATGGTGGCATAAGATTTCCTAATTTGGAATTATATACTTTATCCTCGATTATTAACAAAGTCTCTTTTCTAATCACTAATACATATTCTTCTAAATGGAAACAATACTTAATCTCATTAGCTTGGGACTCTTCTAACAAACTAAACATTCAAAAAACACTAATATTAAATAATCCTATTTTATGGATATTAAAATATATATTTACAGTACATTCATATAAGTTAAATAAATCAAATTACTTGCTACTCATTTTAAAAACATTTAGGAACTTTATTTTTAAATTCACTAATTATAAAACATGGATTTTCCTTCTTTTCCCAATTACATTTACTCAAGGTATATTAACTACAACAGCTAATACAAAAATGCTATTATTCAAAGAGAAAAATCTTATTTATTGGTCTCAATTAATAGAAAAAGGTAAACTAAAGTCTGTTGAGGACCTAAAACTTGAATATGACATAGACTCAAACTTTTGGCTATGCATACAGGAATGTAGACAATATATTAGAAATAATTTGGATTCAATGCCCTTACATTTAGTACATCCATTACCTAAAATAATTTTATTTCTGACTATACTTATTCAAAATATAAACACGGACAAAACAAATTAACACATATTTACAAAATGCTTAGAAATTATACAGATTTGCACACTGAGAAATATTGGGAATATTTCAATACAATTAATAACTATGCTCCTAATGATAAAGACAAACAAAATATATTAGAATCAGTCTACTACACTACATCTTCCCTGAAGTAAAAATTATACACCTGGAAATATATGCATAGATCCTTTATTACACCACACATTCTAAATAAATTCAATAAGAACATCAATGATTGTTGGAGATGCAAAGTAGTATTAAAAGCTGACTGGTCTCATATGTTCTATGACTGCATACTTCTAAAAAAATGGGAAGATATAGTTTTTTTCAAGGTTTATTTACAGATATTTTTTTGATTTCTAAATCTTTAATTATATTTAATACTCCAATACATCAAAGTGTTAAAAAATCCAAATATACATTAATATGGACCATATTAGCAGTAGCAAGAAAAATGATAACAATTAACTGGAAATCAGAAACTTCCCCTACGTTTCAAGAATTCAAAAACCTTCTTACTGAAGTCTGGAGTCTGAAACTTTTGACCATTAAGTCAAGAACTAATAGAAGTATGTCTAGAATTAATATGTGGAAAAATCTATCAGACTTGCTAAAAAAGTATTGATTGTATATGAACAAAGTTATAATTTGTTTGATATTTATGTGAACGTCATTTGTAGATAGTTATGTTGTTAGACATAGAATGATTGTTTTTTTTTTTTTATTGTTAAAAATGGAACATTTTATGTAATTCATTTCTTTATTCAAATTTTAATAATTTTTTTTGAAAAAAAAAAAATGCACATTAAAACCCAAACTATTAAAACTATCATGTGACCCAACCAAGTCGCATGACACATCCACTTCAAAATATAAAAGTATATAATATAATTTATAATATAAATAATATATAAATAATAATAATAAATAATATAAATATAAAAGTATATAATAGTATCTGGAACATTTCTCCCCAGGTCTCCACTGAAAACAGGCTCTGTGGAATCTAGTCGGACTTTCCCAGTCAACAACATCATCTTTCTGCTGTTCCCATTAGGAGTCACCACAGCAAATCACCTGTTTCCATTTCTTCCTGTCATCTGCATCTTACTCTGTCACACCAACCACCTGCATGTCCTCTCTCACCACATCCATAAACCTTATCTTAGGCCTTCCTCTTTTCCTGTTACCTGGTAGCTTCATCCTTAACATCTTTTTCCCAATATACTCAGCATCCCTCCTCAGCACATGTCCAAACCAATGTAATAATGCCTCTCTGGCTTTGTCTCCAAACCTTCCAACCTGGGCTGACCCTCTAATATACTTATTCCTAATCCTGTCCACCCTTGTCACACCCAGTGCAAATCTTAACATCTTTAATTCTGCCACATCCAGCTCAAACTCCTGCCTTTTTGTCAATGCCACTGTCTCCAACCTATATAACATAGCTGGTCTCACTACCTTCTTGTAGACCTTCCATTTCACTCTTACAGGTACTTGTCTGTCACAAATCACTCCTGACACTCTTCTCCACCCACTCCATTCTGCCTGTACTCTCTTCCACACTCACCGTTACTCTGGACTATTGACCCCAAGTATTTAAACTCATCCACCTTCGCCACCTCTACTCCTTGCATTCTCACAATTCCTCTATCCTCCCTCTCATTCACACACATATATTCTGTCTTGGTCCTGCTGACCTTCATTCCTCATCTCTCCAGGGTCTCCTCCACCTGTTCCCTACTCTCACTACAGATCACAATGTCATCTGCAAACATCATAGTCCACGGGGACTCCTGTCTGATCTCGTCTGTCAACCTGTCCATCACCATTGCAAATAAAAAAGGGCTCAGAGCTGATCCTTGATGTAACCCCACCTCCACCTTAAACGCATCCATCACTCCCACCGCAGACCTCACCGCTGTCACACTACCCTCGTACATATCTTGTACCACTCTTACATACTTTTCTGACACTCCTGACTTCCTCATACAATACCACAACTCCTCTCTAGGCACCCTGTCATATGTTATCAACAAATGTTAAATAAATAAAATAAAATAAAAATAAAATAATACATAAACCTTAACATTTATTAGATCATACAACAGATTAACATATCTCAAATATATTACAATGTATTGAAAACCACATTAAAAGCATAGAATAATTTTATAATTTTGTAGCTTTAATCTATAAAATGCCGCTAATTGAAATATGTTCATTTAACCCTGGATACTCAGTCATATTTGGCAGTACCTACCAAAAATATTCTCCAGCTTCCAATTTAATCTTCCAGTTGCCCCATTTTCAGGTTTAACAATTTTTTCTAAAAAATAGAAACATTTCTTAAAAGAATTACATACTTGAAGATGCTTGAACGAAGCATTTTTAGTAACCCCCTTAATGGCATAGACATGCTCATAAATTATATTCCTTAATACACGTTCAGTCTTACCAACATAAAATGGTGTACACCGGTAAGACATATACCACAAGATAAACAACTTCCATAGAACCTCGATTAAATCTCCCTGAACAGGTTATAGTGCAAGAATATCAGGAGAGTATCACATTAACCCCATCTAAAATAAAATGACATTGGGAACATCTACCACATTTACTCATCCTCCCCTGAATAAAACTATGACTGTCTGTCTCCAAAATTAAATTTTGCATTTATCCTTCTGTTAATAACAAGTAGGGGTTCATATCCCACTTTCTGTATTAAACCAGTGGAAGTAAAAACAGTGGACAAATTTTAGACATGGCTTTGTATGGCCTTATCGTAATTCTTTCTATCATTTTTATTACTACTTGTAAATACGATGTTCCCATCACTTAGAAGTAAAGGAGCATAAGCTGATTTTCTTTTTTCTTTAATTTCATTCATCATTTTTGTTAATAAAGTTTCTGAAAACCCCGTCTCCTTGAACATTACAATCAACTTATCACATTCCACTGAAAATCATTCATCTTGGGCAATAATTACGTACAATCAAACTAAATGTCCCTTAACTAATCCTTTTGTTTTGCCACATGGGGTGACTAGTCCTAAAAAAGAAATAGTTGCTAGTAAAAGTATCTCTTCTGAAAATATTAGATTCAAGTCTATGTAATAACTTATTGATAATCAAAACATCTCAAACCTCTTGCCTTGTTTTTGTAGTAAATACAAGGATATCAACTGAAGTGTTAATAATCTCAAAAAAAAAAAAAAAGAAAAATATTCACATTCAGTACCAGTCCATAATAAAAAATTTCATCCAAATATCTAAAATATAATACTAACTTGTCTCAATAAGAACATCCAAAACCATACATCAGTTCACACCATCACATGATGCTTGCTTCCATGACTATAACTTTGATTTTATGATAACATTCTCTCTCAGAAAATGCAAAATTATTTCCAAGGACTATGATCATACATTCACCTATAATTCTTATATTGACATTAGCAAGTATTTTATAAGTAAAATAAAGTCCTGGACACCACTATAGGTATAAAAACTCTTTGTATTTTCCACAAAACACGAAGGATGAGCGCTTTCGTCTAATGACTAGACTTCATCAGATAAAAGCACTGGTACAAATTACAACTTGTGTACATAAAATCTCATTCAATAATTACACTCAATTAATGTTTAAAGAAACATATCTAAAAACCTTTTACTTCCCTACATGAATGAACCATGTAATGCTAAAAAGAACTTTATCATAGTTTTCGTATATACATTTCTACGCATTAGTATATCGTTACACAATAACACAATCATTTAATTATTTAATCAGTTTGTGTTAAAAAAAAAATATATATATATATATATATATATATATATATATATATATATACTATTTAAACATTTTCAGATTTTTTGTGCAATACAGATTTTATACTGATATAGTCATTTAAGCCAGGTGGGGTGTTAGATTTACACCTGAGCTGCCATAACAGTTCCTTGTATAGCAAAACATTTCTTATGTCACCCCCTCCCCTAGGAAAATCCCTTTGAACTAAATCAATAATGCCAAATTTAAATCTTATAAAGGAAGAAGGGCAGGTTACACTGCGCTTGTACAAAGCACTTGTTTCTTTGTGGGTCCTGATATCGTATAGATGTTCATAAATACGGTCCTTAAATGCCCTTTCAGTTTTACCTATGTAGTATGCACTACATGCAGTGCATAAAGCCATGTATACCAACATTTTAGACTTACAATTACCTTTAATAAATCTCACCACACTGTTCAAACTGTTGTTTAGTGTAACACTTGCTTCACTATATATGTATGCACAAGCGCTACATGCTCCACAAGGAATAGTGGCCTTGTAATGGATGAATTTCTTCTTTCCTTGTTCAAAGGTCCTTTTAAAATTGGTTCGTACCTTATATGTAAAAATAGGTTGTGCCCCCACTAACTGGTGTACCTCCTTGTCGATTTTCATTAAATTCCAATTATTTTTAATTATATCCAAAAATGACTCTGAAAACATATTATACTGGATAATACATGCTGTGTTATATTTGTTTCTTTCAACCATAACTGCTTTAGAAGTCTGAAGGGATTGACCTAATAGGGCTTTGTATTTAATGCCCAATTTTTCTATAACCTCTTTTAGAATTTCAGTAACCATTTCCAAAGGATATTCTCACTCAATAAAACATTTACCCAGGAAGGTCATTTCCTGTTCTAAATCACAAAAGTCAGAAGTCATCCTGGCTATCCTAACTGCTTGACCCTTAATCAAGCTTTTCTTTTGTCTTAACGGGTGGTGGCTGCTGTAGTGCAAAAAGCTATTGCACCAAGTAGGTTTCCTATAAATGTTAGATTTGAAGCCAGCAGAGGTCTTAGAAATAGTAACATCCAAGTAGTTGATGCTATATTCATTATATGAATGTGTAAAAGAGAAAAAATGTGTACATGAGTTTAAATACTCCATAAATAGGTTCAGTTCTTCCTTAGATCCATCCCATAGCACAAAAATGTCATCCAGAAATCTCAGATACAGTTTAATATGGCTATAGAAGACAGAGGGAAAAACATACTTGTTTTCCCATTCTAGTAGTACAAGATTAGCGTATGTTGGTCAATCCCTTCAGACTTCTAAAGCAGTTATGGTTGAAAGAAACAAATATAACACAGCATGTATTATCCAGTATAATATGTTTTCAGAGTCATTTTTGGATATAATTAAAAATAATTGGAATTTTATGAAAATCGACAAGGAGGTACACCAGTTAGTGGGGGCACAACCTATTTTTACATATAAGGTGGGAACCAATTTTAAAAGGACCTTTGAACAAGGAAACAAGGAATTCATCCATTACAAGGCCACTATTCCTTGTGGAGCATGCAGCGTTTGTGCATACATATATAGTGAGGCAAGTGTTACACTAAACAACAGTTTGAACAGTGTGGTGAGATTTATTAAAGGTAATTGTAAGTCTAAAATGTTGGTTTACATGGCTTTATGCACTGCATGCAGTGCATACTACATACGTAAAACTGAAAGCGCATTTAAGGACCGTATTTATGAACATCTATACGATATCAGGACCCACAAAGAAACAAGTGCTTTGTACAAGCACAGTGTAACCTGCCCTTCTTCCTTTATAAGATTTAAATTTGGCATTATTGATTTAGTTCAAAGGGATTTTCCTAGGGGAGGGGGTGACATAAGAAATGCTTTGCTATACAAGGAACTGTTATGGCAGCTCAGGTGTAAATCTAGCACCCCACCTGGCTTAAATGACTATATCAGTATAAAATCTGTATTGCACAAAAAAGCTGAAAATGTTTAAATAGTGTATATATATATATTTTTTTTAACACAAAACTGATTAAATAATTAAATTATTGTGTTATTGTGTAACAATATACTAATGCGTAGAAATGTATATACGAAAACTATGATAAAGTTCTTTTTAGTATTATATGGTTCATTCATGTAGGGAAGTAAAAGGTTTTTAGATATGTTTCTTTAAACATTAATTGAGTGTAATTATTGAATGAGATTTTATGTATATAAGTTGTAATTTGTACCAGTGCTTTTATCTGATGAAGTCTAGTCATTAGACGAAAGCGCTCATCCTTCGTGTTTTGTGGAAAATACAAAGAGTTTTTATACCTATAGTGGTGTCCAGGACTTTATTTTATTTTATTTGTTTGGATTGGTTTGGTTTTATTCTTTCCAGTATTTTATAATTAGCCAAGTCCTTCACATCAATAGTAGTAATAATATAAGTATACTGATATTCATGACCAGCTATCTTTCTTAAAAATTTCCTAGAATCTTTCACTATACGTGGCTTGTCATCCATCCAAATGCAGGGAGAATGGACTCATCACAGAATGAATATGCTGAGACATAGAAGCTTCTACAGGTAAGTACTACCTTTACTGTATTCCAGCCACTTCTGTATTTCAGGACTCAAGTGACTTGAGCTTGATTAGTAGATAGGACATCTGACAGAGTAGCAGGGAGGATTGGAGACATTGATATAGATGTTCCCCTTGATGACACTGGTAGAGTCTGAGGTTTGCACTGGGGATGGCATGGTCTAATAGAGAATTTGAGAGCAAAAGCTGTCCTATGTCGAATGGCCAGATGCTGCATGTTCCCATTGTATGCCCACTCCCATGACATAAAAGGCTTAATCAGAGGGAAGGAGGCTTAACAAGGGTAAGCCTTAAAGTGAAAAAAACCCTGGCAGATGCACAACACCATCACAACTTCCAGGATACCCATAGGAACCACATCAACCCTGGTCAAAATTCAGTGCTCATCTAGGTTCACTGTTGGGACAGCCGTCATTGGACATGGAGTACAGGGGATAACTGTCAGAATGGGGCAGTGCTGCAGTAGTTTACTCATCCCCCCCAAACAAATACTGTATTCCACAATGGTAGAGGAGACACTAGGTAAACAGATGGAAGACAATGGTGAAGAGAGGATTGTACACTATGCATTGGTGGGCACTGGCACAAAATGAAGGGGAACGCTGGGTTTGGGATAGGACTGGTTGTTCAGAGATGTAACCTCTGCCAACTTAGTGCCAGTATGAGATAACTCATCATACTCTGAGCCCTACCTCAAACTGGGACAACACTAGGCAGTGAAGCAACTCAACTGGTTACTGGAATATGGTCTATATAAGGCTGATGCATGTATTTAACCTCCTGTTATCTCCTCCATGAGGTCTGCCAGCTCCTGGCAGGTGACTAAAGTGTCACCTATACTTGCACTGCTACTGGTGAGTACCAATGCACCGCCCACTGGCGCAGGGCTAACTGACTTGTGGTGCAGTTAGAATAGAAGGTGTTGAGGATCTGTGGCAGCTTCGGACCCAAATGAGCTGTGTGCCTCTGTTGGTGCTGATGCCACCACCAGTGGAGGGATGACAGCCAGTGCCATTGCATTTGGAGCAGGTCACTTTGTGGCTGTAAATATTAATAACAGAAATGGAGAAAAAGTAAATAAATGTATAAAACGGAAAGAATAGTGATAAAGAGGGTTGTGAAAGAGACATAGCAAAACAATGAAACTTCTTTCTTGATTGTGCTGATACTCGTACAGTGAAGCAAAATATTTTAATAGTAGGACTTACACAGGTATGTCATCAAACTCTCTGTCTGAGTATTACATGGGGGCTAGACCAAAAGCCATCCTAACATACAGTCTGACATAAGATCATACTAACTGCAGGGCCTATCAGGAAGTCTTATCACACAATAAATATGTCAAGCACAGGTGGCAAGAAAAGAACAGTCAGGTCTGCTGTATACTGGGAAATGCTCAGCCAAATAAATATGGAGAGCACATATATGGACCTACTAGTGGTACATTCATATTTCTGGGATGACGTGCATATACCATGCTGCGACAGGATAATAGTTTTTGTTATGCAAATTGAACCCACAGCCATCCTAATAATCTCACTATGCATGTACTTAATTTGACAATTCACTTTTCCACCTATACAGGAAGTAGCATGCAAAAGCACAATTCTAATACTGGACAGTCATACTAATTTCATTAAGGTGTGCCAGTACTGACAAATGTGGTACTGGTGTATAGAAGTTATACATTATTATTTTTAATGGCTACAGCTGCTACTATGCAAACAGTTGCATTTTTTAAGAACAGTAGGTATACTTACCCCGGCATTTTCTTCGGTGCTCTAATCTACTATCTACTGTTATGCACCTCTCTGTTATTTGGTCTCTACAGGAGCTATAGATATAAACATGGCATACTTAAAAAATTGCATAGTGGCATGCATTCACTTGCTTAGTGAAAGGATGTATACTTACAGTACTAAGCTGGTGACTGCACCCTAAGTTCTTCCTTCCATCAGCCAAGGAAGTGAGACTTGTATCAACTCAAATCTGTCCAGTTTTGACAACCATGTTCTCCCATGTGTGAGATGCCAGTAGCACAAGTGACGGCCTTTGCCAGACTTTTCCAGGCATCAGCCTTATACTGTGACCTTTTATAGCATTCCTGAAGGAACACCCACTCCTACTGCTTATGGAAGATGTACAGAAAAATATTGGATTCCTCTCCACACCATCTCTTTGCTCTAATTGGAGGACTGCCCTCAATCTCTTCAGCCATGCTTATCTTACCTTCAAAGATCTTTTGGTTCCCAAAACTGTTTTTGTGTTTCTCATCCTTTGCTCAAAGATAGGCACCAATGGATACCTCATTTGTGTGATGGATGGCTAAGTAATAAAACAATAGGCACTACATATTATGGTTACAGTGTCACTTACAGGCATGAAACATGGCAGTCCACCATGCCTATTTTTTTCTGTTGAGTATAAATGTTCAACAGTGACTCCATCTTCATATACTTAAGTATAGCATAACTATTACTCTCAACCTTCCATCTATAGACTGTGGAATACCACCTCTCATAATGTTAAACAAATGAAATGTGGAACACTTACAAACAGCGTACCAACAACTTCAGCTAGGAGGCTCACTGTATGCTTACTATGACATTTTAGACTTGTATTATTATTGGAAGTGCTCTCATTTACTGTTATTTACCATGGATATCAATTAAAAACACTGCTAAACTTTGAACATGTGACAGACCCATTCACTGTGGAAATGCAAGGACATGGCTCTTTAAAATTTAAATTTAAGAACATTTCTCATACTGAGGTTCACTTGAGGGTATGAGCTTGACAGTTTCCTGTTCCTATAATTAGGATTTCCTGCTCATGTACAGTATGGTTACCGCCCTCCAGCTGAAGTTGTTTTATCACTATCTGCCACCCAAAGTATGTGCTGTTCCATTGTGGAGGCACAGGCATGTCCCACCATAGCCTCAGCACAGTTTGTGAGGGTGATCTTGGTTGTGAATTCTAACCTAGAGAAGTGCATGACCTATATGTGTGATTCATTTGATAGAATGAATCACAAATTACAACATAAAATGTCTTCTCTGGGGAATCCGTCAGAGTTGAGGAGCCATCCCCATGACCAGTTATCATCTAGATTCTTGGATTTTAGTCAACCTGTCCGTGGATGAGTTAGATTCCAACCCCACACAGCTAGCAATTCCACAGCAACATCGGTATCTATACCCAGCATTAGATGTTCCTGTGGTTGTGGTCATCATCATGCTGGTACATCCCCCAGATGATATCAGTCACTGTCAGATATCACACCAGCAATTAGCCTAGGTAATAGCATAGTCAGAGCAACTCCTGGCAGAGCCAGATCTTCTGGAAGTGGGCATGCAGGGGTAGCTGAACCCTTTGTCAAGTTTACACTGGACCTGTCCTATAGGTTATTTTTTAGTACTGACCACACGCTGAAGCTGAGTCCCAGCAGAAACACATACACACACACACACACACACACACACACACTATGCCTAGTCCCTTCTACAGATTAATCCCCCCAAGCAAGTTTTCATACAACCCATATATGCATTTTTTCTTTTGGTACACCTAAGCCCTTCCACTCACATACTTCCTTTTGAAAGACAAGCAGTCCCATACTCCCATGTCCATATGCACCATATGATAACTCTGATGTACCCTGCATACATTATGACCTGGGTACCTATGTTTGATGCATGACATGGGTAGCCTATGCATGAGTAAGTGCAGTCTGTTGTTTTGCGTACATCACTTTTACTGCTGTGTATCTGCCTAAATTTTGTATGGTTATGTTGTAAAGCCATGCCGATTGCTAGTGCACAGTGTACAGTGCCTTCCTTTGTCAGACATGGTCATTTCCTGCTGCTGACTTCTCATCTTTCTCCTTGTCTGACTTAACTGTTCCTGTTCGTTTGGTGCTGAGAACTGTGGTAGCTGCTAGAGGCTACTATGCTGTAACTGCTTCCTATCTATAATAGTGTGTAATACAGCAAACACAGTAAATATTTTTGCACATGCGGTGGGTCATACTGCATGGCAGCATGGAATGTTTCCAGACAGGGAACACTTCACTTCAGCAGGCTAAACACACACACTCTGTGATGTTTTTGGTTTGTGCTAGGGCATGGTTGTAACACTTGTTAATTTGGTTATGTGGATTTCTAATCAATGTAATGAATGAAGGTTCCAGAAAATATCCAGCATCACCCACCCCAGGCCCATGTAGAAAGTCACCCCTTGCAAACTGTTGATAGAGCTTACATGTGCGCTATATGTGGGAGTAATGAAAACTGCCTAGGTGGTCTTCCCTCACATTGTAGATGATACCCTGTGTATTATAGACTATCTGACAGTTGGTGGACTGATAGCCTTTGTGGCTGATGTAGCTCCCCTGAGTTCACCAGGTGGGGAGCCTTTATTTCAAAACTGGTAGTGTCTCTGTCCCCAAGTACATCAGTGAAGTGGGCTGCAGCATAAAAGTCCCACATGTTTGTTCTGTCCCGTGGGATATATGGGGAACACAGACATTTTCCCACATGCCAAAGTATGGCATAAAGGAATGGGTGGAGTATTCTTGAGGCAGATGGCTGAGATACCCAGATTGTGTCCCAAGGGGGTTACTGAAAGGTCCATGTAGCTAATATATGTAAAGCCACGTATACCTTGGTATCTACTGGGATGGGTGGGTACTCCACAACTCCCACAGGGCTGCTGAAGAGGCCAACACATATTCATTGTTTTTTTGCATGGTGTCCATGTGCTAGAAGTCTAATATGCCATTGTCCTGTAGATCATGAAATGTTAAGCATGATGATAAGACCTGGTACCTCCAGGGTTGACATTATGCATCATCACCTTCAACTGCTATTATAACAGCTTCTTGCAAATACATGTTTACAGTAACTCTAACCATCCCTAGTATTCTAGAGTAACTTACACTCCTGCACATGACCATCTAGTTTTGAAAAGATCTAAAGTGGTTGCAACATCTTTGAATAGCATTTAATTGTTTCTGAATTGCTCCAGCATGTTGTTTTGCCCATTAGCATACAGGGTGTTTCATTATACCATCATTAGCATATATCATGGTTAACTTGCAAAATACACTGAAAAATATATAAACCACGAAAACTCCAAAAAGTGAAAAACGGACTAGTTCAGCAAAGCACGGGCTGTTTATTGAATGTAAGCGCTTTCGGCTAAGATATTCCTCAGCCTTCTTCAGACAAAAACAATATGTTAATCACAGCAGAACCTTATATATAAAAAATATGTGCTAATTAAAACAATTAAAATTCAAATTCATTAATCACTTGACTGGCTAAAAACTTAAATTTTAAAGAGCTAATACCTATTAACACAGGCAGTTATTTACTTTCCCACTCATTGCACAATATAAAACAAGACATAACAAAACAACTTATATTTTCTGTTTTCTAAATAAACAATAAACAAATAAACTATGAGTTTATGAAGTATTTCAAACCTATCAAGTGTATCAAATATTTGATCAGTTATTTAATCAAACACATATATATAAAAATACTAATAAGGGTACCTGTGCGAAAGTTCTAATTTGCCAAAAAACCTCCTGTGCTTCCAACATTAATATTTGCACTGGGGGCACCTACCACATTTAGCTAAATGTGGTAGGTGCCCCCAGTGCAAATATATTCTACCTGGCAATAAAACTAATATTAATGGTAGAACTTATTTTATTAATGATAAGTACAATTGTGAAACTAAAGGAGTAGTATATGTGGCCTTGTGTAAGAAATGTCCCTCCTTTTACATTGGCAAAATGGAGAGGTCATTAAAGAAAAGAATCTACGAACACCTGTATGCCATATGGAGAAAAGACTTGACCAATGCACTGGCAAAGCACACTTGTGAACATCCTGAACATTCCTTTCTGTTTTCCGTTGTTCACCAGGTTAAATCCCACATTAGGGGTGGTCCATGGCAATTAATGTTGGAAGCACAGGAGGTTTTTTGGCAAATTAGAACTTTCGCACAGGTACCCCCAGGTTTAAATGAGTATGTCTCTATAAAGAGCATCCTCAAACTAAAATCACTGAAGAGATGAGTTTCCATATTGTAACTATTATTAGTATTTTTATATATATAATGTATGAAGGGAATATACATACATATATGTATATGTACTTTTTATGTTCATAGATACAACAATGGTTATAACAATAATAATTGTTGTTTCCTTTCTATATTGATATAAATGTCACCATTACCAAGTGACTTATGTATTGGTTAAACTAGGTAGGTAATATGTACATTTACATTTATTTACTTATTTATATATATATATATATATATATATATATATATATTTTTTTTTCATTTTTTATGGTTATACTTTCTTAGGAGTTCCATATTTTAGTCTAGCGTATTGTAGTTTACTGTGTTTGATTAAATAACTGATCAAATATATGATACACTTGATAGGTTCGAAATACTTCATAAACTCGTAGTTTATTTGTTTATTGTTTATTTAGAAAACAGAAAATATAAGTTGTTTTGTTATGTCTTGTTTTATATTGTGCAATGAGTGGGAAAGTAAATAACTACCTGTGTTAATAGGTATTAGCTCTTTAAAATTTAAGCTTTTAGCCAGTCAAGTGGTTAATGAATTTGAATTTTAATTGTTTTAATTAGCACATATTCTTTTATATATAAGGTTCTGCTGTGATTAACATATTGTTTTTGTCTGAAGAAGGCTGAGGAATATCTTAGCCAAAAGCGCTTACGTTCAATAAACAGCCCGTGCTTTGCTGAACTAGTCCATATATCATGGTTAACCATGTTATTTCAGCTGGTTGCATATAATGTTGCTTGCTTTTCTGAATTGCATTTATCCTGCATTTTGCCATTCATCACAAAAATTAGCATTCTCCAATGCAGCAGAATTTTTCGAATTCAGGTCACGTTTTCTTTGTCTAGCATTTTATTTAGCTATTCAGAGCACTGTTTTGGGAATTACCATGTAAGGTAAGGTTATATTACTGCTGTTCATGTCATTTAAAGTCTGATGACTTGGAAATTTTTTTCTGTTTTCTGACTGCTTATATGTTTATTTTCTCTCTGAAAGTCACATCACTACATTTTGCTAAGCTACTCCAAACTGAGCACCTGGACTACTACCTAATTTCTCCATATTTCATACACACCTGTCCCTACAGTTTCAGAATAGTGCATAAATTACTGTCTATATATACACTATTGTTCCATCAAATGACAGTATTATGAGATCATTGGACTGCAGTTTATCTCATCACACTACATTTCCAGCCTTTTAGTACTAGGTACTGTGAGGCAATACTCTTACTTCTTAATGCAACTGACAACCTTTCCTGCAGTCCAGATGTGAAAGTTGAAAGTACTTACTTAACTCTGAGGTTGTCCTGTCTGCAAAACATAATCATGGCATATATGGGTTTGTAGCTGCCAACAGTAGCACCTGCACCTGGATGCCACTTTCCTAGAAAAATGACGTCTTATGCAGTGCTTAAGAAGTCTCTTCCCAAGATTAAAAAGTCTCTGACATGAAACATTCATCACAGACTCTACTTAGAAGGGTCACCATGTTGGACCAATTGAGACATCATGACATCATAGATTAGTCAAAACACAAGGAAATGCCCTAGTCATAGGTGATTCCATAGTGAGACACATTGATACTCCAGTCATGAGGCTTAGAAAAATAAGGGGATGGTGAGCTGCCTCTCATGCTGTGCAGGATAGTGCAAGGTGTTGTGTCCCTTCACCCAGATGCCCCTATAACACAGACATTAACTGTGAGTGTGAAAGACAGAAGATTTTATGAGGCGAGGCATGATCGAGCTCCTGGAGTATATAACCAAGACTGGTATAAAGCTAGTCTTAAGCAGCACCCTACCTTCACTGAGATTAATGTCTCAGTGTAAACAAATGAAGACCAACCTCAACAATTGTCTTCGCTGTCAGGGTCATTGAAAGCGGGTACAATGTTGCTAGGGGGATGCTGACAGCCCTACCTGTTCTGCAAGGGACAGTCTATACCTTTCTCTTTGGGTCTTTTATATATTGACAAGATTTTTCTACCTATATAGTGCATTATTTGAACATAAACCTCATTGTACCAACCTACCCAGACCCAATCAGGACAGTGTAAAAGCAGTGCTGCCCACTGCTCGGAGCCTCAATAAGAAATTGCCCTCCTTAGAATCCTTATAAAATATTCACATCTGCATGATTACAGAAACATGGCTCCAATGCATTGATAACACACCTTCCTTATCAGGGTTTAATGGTCATTGTGCATTCAGACCATCTACTCCAGGTACCTTTGTAACTGGTGGTGGTCCATTCATATTTCTCTGTAGTTTCTTCACCTCTAGATTTATGCAGCTGGATAATGGCATTGAACTGCTTCACATAATAGTAAATATAAATAAGACACCCCATCAAATCTTAGCCAACAAAAAAATCCCCTATAGGAGACCCTCAGTCCATGAGTCATATTTTAACTATGCTGAATCCCTTACTATTAAACTAGACATTATGTTTATTTATTTATTTTACATTTGTTAACTGGGTAGAGTCTGGAGACCCGGGGACATGAACTCCATAAGAAGTACAAAAAGATTACAAACATTTTTAAAAGATTTACAAACAATATACAAAAAGTTTGACAGTTGTCTACAATCACAATTTGCAAAAAGGGGAATGTAAAACAGAAAAATTACATTTCTTAAGCCTTACTACAGATAATATGAAATTCATTAGACATATAACTAAAAACCATTGTGGTATTTTCATTTGGTAGAAGTAAGACAAGAGGATAGGAGAATAGAATACATTTGAACGAAGGCATAAGAAACTAGCCAGGAGTATTACAGGAGCATAGCCTTTGTTGAGTAAGGTATTCCTTTAGGAGTTTTTTGAAGCTATGATGATTTGTGTTCTTTTAAGGTATTCTGGGGTAATAGGTTCCACTGTTTGGCTACTTTGAAGGAGAAAAGAGAGTTATATTCTTTGGTACTTTAGTTAGCCATCTATTAATTACAATACTTGTGATACTACAAATAAATATGCTCAACAATTCCAATGCGAGTTCAAGTAGATTGTATACTCCTCTAAGAAAGGATCAAATATGTTGGACTTGATTATTAAATACAAAGCGCAGTTACTCTCCACTTATATAATTACATCATATTCAGGTACATTTGACCATCACACAGTAGTTCTCACCATTAAAACACAGACCAAACCTATCACAAGCCTTATTATTTTTACAGATTACTCTAACATGAATTTACATAAACTATATAATGACCTAAAGATGTTCGAGAGCTTCACCCTTTTGAGATGCAACAGCAAGCACTCCTGTATTGAGGAGAGGTTCTATTCTCACCTCATTAAATGCATCAAGACTTTGGTCCTGACTTGTAAAAAAAAATGTCAATTTTAGGAATAAACCTCTTAGGTAGACCTCTAACATAAACCATCTCTATAACCAGAGAAGGAAAAAAAATAATCTCTTCTAATAACAAACTGAAACTCCCACACTTCAAACAAACTCTCTGTGTTAAAGATTTTAGAAGCAAAATCCAATGTTCCAAGACAAAGTATGAATTGAAAATAGCTGCCTGTGTAAGGGCAATCACAAGTCATTTATCAACTATACCAGGAAGCTTAGAGAAAACAGTGCAGAATTGCATAAAATTTGATAAACAATGCTAAAGAAGACATGCTAGTAGATCAGTTTAGTTCACGTTTCAGCCCTCTTTTGTGCATAGCCTCCTCACATTTGAAACTGTGCAAGTCTCCCCAGCACCAACCAACCATCCATTGCAGGAGCAGTTGCCTCAGGTGTAAGGTGTTGAGGGAAGATTGAACAGCAGACACCAGTCAGTCAGTAGTCCAGTACTGGCAATAATTTCAGAAAGATGATACTAGTTATGCAATCAGGACTGAAGCATATCAATGCTTTATGTGTAATACAAGTTGTAGCAAGTTGCTGAGATCATGTATGGGCCAGTTTACATTTTAATGAATATAGAATTTTTATATCTAGAAAAGTAAGATTGATTAATTTAGTCCAAATCAACAGTAGCGAATCACTGAACTTTTTGTTTGTATTTGTTAATCAGGGTGGAGCATTGATCCACAGTATTGGCCCAGGAACATTATCTGCTTCCTTGACTAACTTGCCCAAAGTCAGTCAGTTAGACAAATGGAGGCTGAGAGAATCAAATCCTGTACCCCAGGAAGCATATCATTAGCACTAATCATCTGTTTCACCTGAAACAACAAGGACATGCATCTAGAGTGAAACAGACTGTAATGTAACAGTGTTTCTGTTATTGTCGGTCATTGTCAACCTACAAACTACCAAACTCTACTGTTCATCAGAATGCCGCAATGTTTTTACTAACACCATGTTAAGACATTGTAAGTGTAGTTATATAATTACCTTGCCACATCCCATCCTGCAGAAAATTTGAGCTAATGCCTGTGCACTTCATAGTTAAGTACAATGCTAGCTGCCCTTGCAGTCCTCTTTAAACCTAACCAGTTTCCCTCTTTGTGCTCAGAATAGCATATTCTCTTTAGTTATAGATCAGTCTTATCCCTGCCATGGTCGATAATTATATATTTCCCCGTAATAACTGGGATCATACCATATATAATTTGAAGAGACCCATGCATGGGATAAAGCATTTAGGAGTTGCATCTGTCCATTAGTAGTACAGGGGGCAGTCCCGGGGGGCAAATTTTCCATAGATCTAAGCTGTTCTTCTGTAAAATGAGAGGGGTGAACTTTGTTTTATGTGGATGGAGGGGTCTGTTCCATAGCAGTGATGTCCTCTGTTAAATATGCTTGTCCCTCCAAATCATTCTACTGATGTTTCTGAAGAGGTTTAGATCAGTAGACTGAGGATTTCTGATGCAATGTGACTTGCTGATGTGCAGTAAATCCATTGATAATGTGTCAGAGGATGCGTTGTATGCCAGACACAGGTTGCCTCTTAGCAGTCTGTAGCTCATATAATATCGATTATATTGACAGGGCTTTGAGTTGTTCCATGTAGGACATGTTGTTTTGGCCTTGTATCCTTTCAGTAAGGTATCTCTGTGGGTGTTCTATTCATTGCACATGTCTTGACAAATGAGTGTTGATTAAAGGAGTAGAATGACAGTACTAGATCTAGGTACAGTGCCTTTGGTTATAAACTGTGTAATATAGAAGGATTTTCTTACGGCAATAGACAAATGGACACAATTTGGTCACTGTCCACATAAATTTCCAAATCCTGGACAACTGGATCAACTCTTAGGAGATTTCCCTATGTTGTCTTCCTTATTTTTTCAATTATTTCTCTTATTGTCATTTTCCATGATCCTGTCATGGGATCTTAAGGATATTTTCCATGATCCTATCTTGGGATGTTCAGGATATTGGTTTTCTCATTATTCTGTTCTACTTCCTTTAAGCTTGATATGGAGATCTTTGGCTAGGCAGCCATTTTTGTAGGAATTTTGCCATAAAATCCAATCAAAAAAACACACACATTACAACAATATAATCTGTAACACAAGTCTTACTAAGCTACTGAAAAGTTTACAGAAAAGCAACAAAAATGGTTAAAAAATATAAAATAGTTGCATGTGAACTGTGCTGCCAAGCTAACACTTGAAAGCACATTTGTAAACTTGTATGTAACCTTTGCACAAGACCTGTTAAGAAGATTGATTAATGCTATTGTCCCATGAAATAAATTAAATAAAAAAAGTAAAAGGATACATTGAATTTCCATTGATTTGCTGTAAGACTTGTGAAGCACCCTTTAACTTTAGGGTTAGATAAAGGTATTTTAGTTCTTGCAGTTTTATTATTTTTCAGCGATGTCTTTCCCTAAATATATGGTACATCATATTCAGTTTATCTAACAGAAGGTTCTTCATATATTCCACATGTATGCACACACACACACACACACACACACACACTATGAAAGTGCTACCGAAAGGTCTTTTATCATAGCGTGACATGTCACATTGACTTTTAGCTCTATAATAGTCCATGCATGGATCCCTTGATTCATAGGTTCATAGGTAGGTACTAGACTATCGGCCCAAGGGCCTAAGTAAGCCTAGCCAACAAGGTTCCCTGGCTTACGTCATCCAAGAAAGTTAATTTCCTGTGCCCCTGTCGAGCAGAGCCACAGAAGTGATCCTGGAGTGTATTTCCTATTTCCCATCCACTCAAGATTTTTCTTGAAGAGTGCTAATTAGGAACTTTGCTTGACATAGATGGGTAGCTTGTTCCAGAGTATAGGAAGTCTTTGGGACGGGAATCTATCCCTCTAGCATGTCCTGTTAATTGTGGTGACAAGGTTTAGGTCCCTAGAGCATGTAGCTCGGAAGGATTGGTATTTATTTAGATGTAGCATGTCCAATAGCTCTGGGTTTAACATAGCTTTATATGTTATGCAGAGATCTCCTCAGAGTAGGTGATATACTACAAAGTAAAGCTGGAGTTTTTTGAGATGGTCAGTGTAGGGTGTCTGTCTGAGGCCAGTCATCCTTTTTGTGAAGTACTTCTATGGCCTATCCAGCTGTTGCAGATGTATTGTGAGGTACATTCCAAAATGGGCGTTGTACTGTATAATGGGTCTAATGAGTGCTGAGTAGATGGGAACAATGACCTCTTTTTTCCCTGGATGCGAACCGTTTTTTGATGTGTGCCACATAGAAGGATTTCCTGACTTCTGTGGTGATGTGATTATCAAAGGAGAGACTACCTGGGTCCCAGGGTCTCTTATCACACATTCTGCATTGAGTAGACTGCCATTTATGTGGTAGTTCATGGGTACAGAGTTTTTACCAAAGGGGATGACAATGCACTTTTTGGCATGGAGCTTGAGGCCATGCCTCTGACACCTGGCATCTGTCTCAGTGAGGCCCTTCTGTAGGATGTCCAAATCATATGAGGACTCGACTATGGCCCCTAGTTTGCAGTCATCTGCAAACTTCATTAGCCAGAGGCCTTCTGTGTTAGCCTGTACTTCAGAGAAGTAGATACCAAACAGGAGAGGTCCCAGGACTGAATCCTGTGGTACTCCACTTGTCACTGGTTTGAAGTCAGATTTGGAGTCTGCAACTTTTACAGTGTGGGCTCTGTCATTGAGCCAGTTGGCAACCCATCTTGTGATGTCAGGATTTATACCTAGTTTAGTGAGTTTAGCCATAATTCCAGAATGGGGGATGGTGTCAAAAGCCTTGGTGAGGTCAAGATAGGCTGTGTGAACCACCTTATTCTTGTCTACGGCTTTGGTGACTGCCTCAAAGAAGTCGATCAGGTTCAGAACGCATGATCTGCCTTTCAAAAACCCGAACTGGGTGGGGTCCAGAGTTTGGAGGTTAGCAATGTCTTTGTTTATGAGTTCCATGATGATACGTTACATGGCCTTGCAGATCAGGCTCGTCAGGCTAATAGGGCGATAGTTCCCAGGATCAGTGGTGGCTCCCCCTTTGTGGAGTGGGATAACTGTTGCTGTGCACAATTCAGTGGGCACAATGCCTGACATGAGACTATGAGTGAACATGATGTTTAGGTGGGGAGCCAGTTTGTTCTTAAGTTTGTGTAAAACGCAGCCTGGGATATTGACCGGTCCCATAGATGCTGTGTTTTTGGTTTTAGAGAGTGCAGCTTTTATCTGCATAGATGTGATTACAGGGACTCTGCATTCTTCCTGTATAGATAGGGGGACTTTAGGATGTGAGAGGGGGGTAAAGTTAGCACTGAACCTATCTGCCAAGATGTTGGCAATATCAGTTTGTTCTGTAATTTTGCGTGCTGTTGTGCTGTAACTCAGAGCAGATCTGGGTGTTGACATTGAGATTACTGACATAGCTATAGAATGCTTTGTGGTTGCCTTTAGAATCAGCAGCAATTTTGTTTTCATAGCTAGTTTAGAGGATCTTATAAGGGATCTCAGCTTCTTACTGAGGCTGACCAGGGAGCTCCTCCACTCATGGGATTTTACTGGCTTTTGCAACAGTTTCTTCCTTCTGTTGTAGAGTTTGTTTATGGCAGGGAACCACCAGATTGGCTTCCTTTTTTTGGAGGATAGCGCCTTGGTTCTGTTTGGGATAGCACGATCCATGCACTCGTCTAAGTGCTTATAGAGTGCATTTGTGTAGGATTCAGCAGTCGTAACTGTATTGTCCATCTGCATGGGTGTCATGAAGTTTGCCACTTCTGTCTTAAGAAGCATGAAGTTGGTTTTGGGGAAATTTTTTACCATGGTTTCCTTAATGACGGATGTGGGCAGGATGCGGATATCTAGGGTGATTAGCTTATGGTCGGATCTGACCAGCGAGGAGTTGACTTCAGGTGTGGAACACCGGTCACTCATGTTGGTAATGACTAGGTCTAGGATATTGTTGCCCCTGGTGGGGGTATGGATAAGTTGATCCAGGGCATTAGAATTTATGAATTCCAGAAAGCATTGAGTGAAGGAGTTGGTTTAATAAAGTTTCTTCCTTTCTCACAAATATATAGGACATCTTACCATTTCTAACTCCAAGTTATAGTTTGTAATTGTTAATGCACCATCCAAAGAATATACAATTTCTGTGCAATTATAATAAACACATATATTGTAAGCTGTATTAGTAGAAATGTACATTATTAGTGAAGTTTTGGTACTGTCATTTTCGAGCCGATTGCGCATTTTCACTTCAGCAGCCAAATGCTGGCGCAATATTAAAAACATAATGGGAAGATTACTTTGAAGTGAAATCTTACAGGTAAACAGTAAGCAACTGTCGATAATACTAAATGCAAGCATCTAGATGTAACTTTTTCTCATGAACGTTTAAGGTTTATTGTTATTTAAATAAAGTACGAGATAATGAAAATCTACATTTCAGTAGATTTTAACTCTCTTACCTGAATGAAATAACCATGTCAACACATTATATTTGCAGTAGCATGATTATAGGTGATAGTACATTTCAAAATGCCAAATAAATCAATGTGATTATGAGTCTTATAGCAGTTTCCTACACTGAAAAAGGTATGCTGTTAATGTCAACATAATACTGCTTTTGAAGGCCAAAAATGAACGTCTTTGGCTATATAATTTTTTCAGCATGTCTTGGAACAATTATGTTGCAAAAAATGTCATAATGGCTGTACAAGAATGAGATAGGCACTTAGTTTGCCATTCTTTGCAAGCAAATCGTAAGGAGCAGCACACATAAAAGATGACTGTATCACTGTATCATGATATAAAGCATGGGATGGTTTCAAGCAGTTATATAAACCGCATGATGAAATCGTCTGCCTCGTATCTTTCAAATATTTGATCAGACAAGAACACTTCAAAAGGATAGAGAAAGGTGGGAGTAGGCCAATTAAAAGGAAATTGTATATTCAGAAATTCTTGTAGATGAAGGATAGCCACCCTTCGCTCTATCTCCCACAGCTAAGACTGTTATTGTAGTATGTCCATAATTTACAGTGGGAAAAAAGCAAGGCAGCTACATGAGTCCTATATCCAGTGAATAATATAAAACATGTAATTTCATTCCTTTGTAGCAAAGCAGTCTCATGCTGCATATGTATTAAAAAAAATATCATAATCTAAAACAGATGACAAATGTGCATTATGTTGTTTACTTTCTGTCAGAAACCAAATGTGTCACTTGGAAGTTGAAACTCATGATTATATATTAAGCATTGAACTCTGTTTCTGTTGCTTACAGATGCTTCCAAGGCTCATGGTCGACAGAGAAAATTAGAAATAATAAATGAGAGAAAATGGGAGATGGGAGAGTGAATTTGAGTGAGGTATTGATTTCTAGCTTAAGTACCACAGTTATGTGACACCAATTACAAATATCACATCCCCTGGCACTACTGCAAAACTACAGGAAGATGATACGTCTAGTAATGCTGACTTGAACCCCAAATTTGAACTTTAAGGCAGTGGCGACAAGGAAACTGAAGAGACAAGTGCCAGTGCTTTTGGCAGCGCTAACTGACAGAAGGTGAAACTTGAAACACCTCCTTTGCTCTCTCTTATCAGTTCAGGGAGATTGCTTTCAGTCTTTACCTTATTGTAATTATTGAAGCATAAAAGGCAGGCAGGATCAGTACCAGCTTTTTTTATGAAAGGTTCAGAATTAAGTACAGATTCACTTTGTTGTATCTGGTATCCCTCTTTGTTTTCTGACCTATGAAATCAGCTGTCACTGATCAAAAGAAATGAACAGGGCAATCCACAGAGATTTCAAGGGATATACTAGGCGACAAGAAACAGGTTAGCGGCAGGAAACCTTTAGTTGCAGACAGCAGATGTATAGGGCACAGCTATCGAAATATCCTGAGGCACCAGGCAAGCACTGAATATTATACTGTAAACTGTGTTTTGGTGACCTATCAACACTAGAATGATACTTTATGTAATAAGCAGTGTAAGCTTTAATTTTATTTATGATCTAAAATATATCGCCATATTTATTCTGAGTGTACTAGATACAGTATCTTAAGGAAAACTGTGCTGTTTCATACCACTTTTATACAAACTGTGTATTTGGTAAGGGATAAAGGAAATATAAATATGTTTTTGAAGGAAAGCTAATTGTTCATATGCTCAGTTGAGAATATCTAAATAGTCACCATGGTTTTGGAAGGAAACCGGTGTAAATGTAGAAAACCAGTATACATACAGAAAGAACATGAAATTTTCATCCAGATATCGACCCTATATCATGACTGATCCTGTGAGTACAAGCTACGAGACATAACGCTTAACTACTGAGACACAGTGCTGCCATAAATTATTTTGCAAATAATAGCTGTCTTTTTTATTTTAAACTGAAAAGGACCACAGTTACAATACTGGTGGGAGTTAACATTGTCATATTATTTTATTTAGTTTTAATCAATTCATACTTGTGCCCTTTAACTTTTTAATTAGTAAAAATTTACAGATTTGAACTTCTGAGTTACAGAATCTGCATGCAGCGAAGTGTTTGTTAGTTAAGAAAATTGTTCTTAAAAATGTTAAATCCTTTACCTTTCTTACTTCCATAAATAAAGGCAAAACACATGCCCACTTCCAAAGTATTAAATATTATATCATTTTCTTTAACTTCTCCAAGCGAAACAGCTAACAGATTATCTTATGTAGCTAACATTCACAGAGAAGAAAAAAATTGTTGGTTATAATGTTGCACTATTAGCATTTTCATCATGTAGGAGCAGATCTCTGTTAGCACTGTTTCACATAATGCCCATGAATCATGAAGGAGGTTTTGTACAAGAGGAGATGAGAGAAATACAGATCAACAAAAACAGACAAGGATATGAATTATGGATATTCTGTTTAAAGCCTAAATTATTTAGTCTGTATTTTTAACAGGAAGACAAGGTTTGGAATATAATTTTACATCAGATGCATAGTAAAATGATTTTGTGTGTGTGTTTGTATATGTGTGTGCACTTACACACACACGCTTGTGTATTTCAGGGGCCTAGACTCTGGTGGTGCTGTGGTAGCGTTGTCGCCTCACAGTAAGATGTTGTCCTGTTCGATTTTCAGCTAGAGCGTCATCTGTGCTGAGACCTTCGTGAATGGGCGTACCTTCATTGAAGGTTGTGCATCAGGGCTGGGAACTCGCCACGTAAAAATCTACTGCCAATCATTAGCAGACCGGAGTTCCGCTGTGGCGACCCCTAACCGGGAAAAGCCGAAAGACACAACAAGACTGTCTCTTATCAAAAGATTAGTAGCATTTACATTTTCACATTATTTAATTTCTTGTTATATCACAATGCTTTTTTTAACTCAGCTTTGAACTAGTTTTTGATATTCCTTATGGATATATACATCCCTCCTGTTCACCTGATTCTCAACTTTGCAGAGACTGCTTTAAAGTTTCGATTGTAGTAATCAAGTGAACAAAAGAAGATTAATGTGACATTGTGTCTTAAGCACTAGTGTCACACTCCTGATAATCTATAACAAAGAAAAACAATGTCTGTCAAATACATAACATGCTATTGTTGTGCTGTTTTAACACCTGATTTACTCCATCGTTTCCAACTATAAAACATACAGGCATGCATCATCAGCAATGATGTACCTACCGTACAGTTTTCTCGTTAAATGTTACTTTTCCTGTGGTGAGAATATTTTCTGGGTGATGCTAGTGTTTCCAGACTATGTATGTACATACAGCAACAGTATATTTGCATTAGAGTTCCTAACCTCACAAAAAGACCATAAGAAAAACAGACATCTTGTGTGGCAGACAAGCTAAATCTAACTAACTAAATAAATAAATGTCAAATTTTACTCTTCAGGTATACATTTAACAGCAGGTATTTGAAGACTTTGATATGCTCAACATAAAGGACAAATGACCAGTTAGCTGTCTGAGGCCTGGTAAACACAAATCTGGCAAACTGTTAAGATTATTTCTTGTCATAAGGTCATTTTTATTTCCTTTAGCCAAACTCCATGACTAGAACCTCTAAGGGCACTTTTTTTGCCATGTGCACCTCACGGCGCAAGAAGACTCCACAGTTGTGGCTTTATGTGAAGTCCTATTGCCAAACAGTGAGTCCACAGATTTCTATCCTTGGTTGTAATACCAGTGAGCAATACTAGCAAGAAGCATAATAATGCAACTCATTTTAACAAACTGGAGAGCTGATACATGTCTTCTGTGCATTTAGAGCCATTTAATACATGCCGGTCACAATTATTTACATTGCACGGCCCTTTTGTGACACATTCCACAAGTGGTTGAGATAGATGATAAAATGAGAGAGCATATGCAGTTCCAGGTATCACCTAGGTTGAGAATCCAGTCCTCTAATACAAATAATATGATATAGTGCAATTATTCATTCTATTAATTTGTAATTGGATAAATGAATTTGTCCATGGACCTTTTTTTAACCATTGTCCAGTCCATAAGTTCAAGGGTATTATAGTACATAACCACGGTTTAGAAAACGCAACGTATCATCATGTGTTTGTGAGGAAACTGGTATACTTGGGGGAAAAACGGTACATGCACAAGTAGGACATGAAAACTCAACACAGGTACAGATCAAATGTCAGGACAGTACCTATGACCTGAAGCTAAGCGATATAGATATTAACCACTGAGATGCATTGTTACTCTAAATTATTCTATAATAAACAGATGTCTTAAAATTTATGTATAATTAATTGAAATCAGTCTGTCTATCTGTCTTGTTAATTGTGTTTTGATGACAAGGAATTCTGTTTTGGTCAAAAACATTTGCATTAGAGGTCCAGGGTGAAAAGCACCACAAAGATTGAATATGCAGTGAAGCAAGAATATAACTTAGAAAAATAAATCCATGTCTGATGCAGTCCGAAAGTTACTTGCACAGAGTGCCTTTAAGTTGAAGTAATAAGTAGTAATAATCTCTTTCTTTCTCTCTCATATATTGCAATTGCTATACATTAAGGCTTAACTTATTTTTTGAGGGGGGTAGAGGGGGAATTAGGGATAGGTTAATTCAGAAAAATGTCAAGCAAATTACTTACGAGTTATGCTGTTGTTAGGAAAGACTTAGAATAATCAAGAAAACTATTAATACTAATCACAAAAACTATTTCAAGAATTTATATAATTAATACTTTTAGTTCATACATCATATTGTTGAGGTAAGTCTAAATCTCAAAATGCACTCACGCAAGGCACTCCTTAAAATGGAGAACATCGATATCTATGCAATGATTAAGACTTGGTTCAAGGCTCCAGAGAGAACCCCTGCACTACCAGGCTATAACTCATACCACACTTTTCGGCCATGTAACCTGGACCGGAACAACAAAGGCGGAGGTGTGTCCATATTCATTAAGGATATCCACACCTCCAGGCTAGTTGCTCAGCATAATGCATCCGAGGATATCCAAGTGCAACTAACTCTGGGCAAAACTGTAATCCAAATTGTAGCTTTCTACAGATCCCCCACCATGCCCCAGGATTCCCACCCCTCTCTTCTTGATGCACTGGAAAATATTAGGGTTCAAACAAACACCCTAATAATCGGTGATTTCAACTGCCCCACCATTAACTGGGAAAACTACTCATGTACCAACTCCTTCGCTCAACGCTTCCTGGAATTCATAAACTCCAATGCCTTGGATCAACTTATCCACACCCCCCCACCAGGGGCAACAATATCCTAGAGCTAGTCATTACCAACATGAGTGACCAGGGATCCACACCTGAAGTCAATGCCTCATTGGTCCAATCGGACCATAAGCTAATCACCCTAGATATCCACATCCTGCCCCCATGACCCATTAAGGAAACCAGGGTAAAACATTTCTCCAAAGCCAACTTCATGCTTCTTAAGACAGAAGTGGTGAACGTCATGACACCCATGCAGATGGACAGTACAGTTACGACTACTGACTCCTACTCAATTGCACTTTATAAGCACTTACACAAGTGCATGGCTTGTGCTATCCCAAACAAAACCAGGATGCTATCCTCCAAAAAAGGAAGCCAATCTGGTGGTCCCCTGCCATAAACAAATTGTACAACAGAAGGAAGAAACTGTTGCAAAAGAGAATAAAATCCCATGAGTGGAGGAGATCCCTGGTCAGCCTCAGTAAGAAGCTGAGATCCCTGATAAAATCCTCCAAAGCTAGTTACAAAAACTAAATCACCACTGATTCTAAAGACAACCACAAAGCATTCTATAGCTATGTCAAGAATCTCAATGGCAACACTCAGATCTGCTCTGAGTTACAGCACAATGGCACTAAATATACAGACCCAACTGATATTGCTAACTTTACCCCCCTCTCACCCCCTAAAGGGCCCATCTCTATACCGGAAGAATGCAAAGTTTCTGTAATCATGGCTGCACAGGTAAAAAAAACACTCTCCAAAGCCAAGAACACAGCATCCATGGGACCAGACAACATCCCAGGCTGCATTCTACATGAACTACAGAATGAACTGGCACCCCACCTAAGTACCATGTTCAGTCATAGCCTCATCTCAGGCTTTGTGCCCCCTGAATGGTCACACTGATGGTTATCCCACTCCACAAGGGGGTTGCCACCACGGACTGCGGGAACTACTGCCCCATTAGCCTGATGAGCCTGGTCTGCAAGGCCATGGAATGTATCATCATCATCATAGAACTTATAAACAAAGGCGTTGGTAATATCCAAACTCTGGACCCCACCCAGTTCGGGTTTGTAAAAGGCAGAGCATCTCTCCTAAACCTGATAGACTTCTTTGAAGCAGTCACCAAAGCCGTAGACAAGGGTAAGGTGGTTCACACAGTCTATCCAGATCTTGCCAAGGCTTTTGACACCATCCCCCACTCTAGAATTATAGATAAACTCACTAAACTAGGTATAAATACCTATGTCATAAGATGGGTTGCCAACTGGCTCATTGATGGAATCCACACTGTGAAAGTAGCAGACTCCAAATCCGACTTCAGACCAGTGACAAGTGGAGTACCACAGGGTTCAGTCCTGGGTCCACTACTGTTTGGTATCTACTTCTCTGAAGTACAGACTAACACAGAAGGTCTTTGGCTAACAAAGTTAGCAGATGACAGCAAACTAGGAGCCATAATCAAAACTCCTAATGATGTGGATATCCTACAAAAGGGCCTCACTGAGACAGATGCCTGGTGTCAAAGCCATGGCCTCAAACTCAATGCAAAAAACATGCATTGTCATCCCCTTTGGTAAAAACTCTGTACCCATGAACTACAACAAAGGTGGTAGTATACTTAACACTGAAATTGTGATAAGAGACCTTGGGGGCACAGGTGGACAGTAGTCTCTCCTTTGATAATCACATCACTACAGTAGTCAGGAAATCAATCCTTCTACGTGGCACATATCATCACAAAAGGTTTCTCATCCAGAAAAAAAGAGGTCATTGTTCCCCTCTACTCATCACTCATTAGACCCATTATAGAGTACAATGCCCCTTTTGGTATGTACCTCACAAGACATCTACAACAACTGGAAAGGCTGCAGAAATACCTCACAAAGAGGATTACTGGCCTCAAACAGATGCTCTATGCAGACCGTCTCAAAAAACTCCAGCTTTACTCTGTCCCATATCACCTACTCAGGTGATCTCTGCCTAACATACAAAGCTATGTCAAACCCAGAGCTGTTGGACATGCTCCACTTAAAGAAATCCCAATCCCTCCAAGCTACACGCTCTAGGGACCTAAACCTTGTCACCACAATAAACAGAACATGCCGGAGGGATAGATTCCTGTCCCAGAGACTTCCCATACTCTGGAATAAACTACCCATCTATGTCAAACAAAGCTCATTAGCACTCTTCAAGAAAAATCTTGATGATTGGATGGGAAATAGGAAATTCACCCTGGGAATCACTTCTGTGGCTCTGCTCGACAGGGGCACAGGAAAATAATTTTCTTGGGTGACAAAAGCCAGGGTACCTTTTTGGCTGGGCTTGTATAGGGCCTCGGGCCAATAGCCTAGTACCTACCTATGAACCTAATGCTAAACTAAGATTATTTAACAATACCTACACACTACTTGATCCCATCATGCAGTAGTACTATAAAACAGTATGTTATCAAAGGAATTGAACCTTCTGATTCTTATCTTGTGATAGTTACTTGCCAACCTTAGATTTTTTTTGGAGTGTAGCATTGCATACTGTTATGAGATGTTGATAATTATATGGGTAAAAAAAAACAAAAAAACTAGTAGATGTAATTAAGCAAGTAAGTTCTTTAGTTGTCCTTAAAGGAAGACCAGTATAGAGTCATTTGGAGATTTTAGTGACGGAGATAAACTTTGCCGACTTAGTATAGGTTTTTTCAAGGTTACTCATAGGGTCACACAGTATATTTATGTAAATTAGACTTCCAAGATTAACCCATAGTATAATGACGACGCAAGTGTGTTACTGACTGAAGGATTAATACACGTACTCCTTGAAAGCTAGTTATTTTTTTTTTTTGGTCATCAGAGAAGTTTCTTGTAGGGAAAAGTCACGGTCCATTATTACCCCAAGTACATAAGTGAGTGCAGATAATTCTTACTATTATTATTGTTATTTTGAGTAAAAGAGTGAAAGGGATCGATGATTAAATAGGAAAAACATGGTCACAAAAACATAAGGAGAGAGTTTGTCTAGTTCAAATTTAGAAGAACAAAATCCGAGATGCATGGAGAGCAGCATACCCCAGCATGATAGCAATAAGCAGTCTGTACTTGATTGTTCCAAAATCACAGCACTCACTTACATTTCAATCAACAAAAGCTAACAGCAGTCCAAAGCTTCAAAAATGAATACTCAGTTTTAAACATAAAATAAAAATAAAAAATCAAGTAGATGTTGCCTCTGCAAAGGCTCAGTTTTCTTCAGTCGTGATGATCACTTTCAGCCACAAACTGGACTTCACTAGATCATTTTTTGAATAAACAACTTTATTCATGGAAAAAGTTATGGTTATACAAAACAACAAGTTTATTAAACAGGATAAAAAAAAAACATCTGCAATAGTTATGTAAAAGAATGGGTGCAACTCATGATAGGCTAGCCACTTAAAATATTCAACAATTGTTTAAAAGACAAAAATGGAATGAGCCATAACTGCTACCATGTAAAAGTTCACTCAAAACCATGGTAGTGAAAAGTATGTTCATGATTGGACCACACTGACATACATAATTAGTATTATAATGTTGACAGTGATCTCGTATCTTAACTGAACAGCATTCTGAATCAAGCAGGTAGGAAACTAGTTCCTGTCCTCATTAATCCCAGTAGAAATATGCAGGATCTGATGGCTAAAGTAAGAATCATTCTGGAAGAAAATGCTGGACAGTCAGAGGCACCTGACAAGTTAAATGAGATTGAAGGAAGAGTGATTGTTCATGAAAGTAAAATTTAAGAAAATAAGCTGAGAAACCTTCAGTGTAACATTAGGCATGTCAGCCAATATCTTGAGGAAACTACAGTTTCTGATAACTCTAGAGAAAACCTTCTAAACAAATTTCCAGATGTTCTTCGTGTTTCACTGTTGCAGTCATCACACTTGGGTTATCTGCCTGCAGGTAGCTCTCAGTTGGCCCGAATGCCAGAGTCTTAGGATTTCTGCATCAGACGCTGCCGCCTCTTCCATGACGTCAGGGGTATAAAACATGCAGCCGACGCCGTTACATCAGCTTTTCTTGCCACATGAAAGCCCAAAGCAGAAGCAGTTCGGAAGTGCAGATCATCCGCTACCTGAAATTTTTGTTTTTCGAGTTTCAAACCTGAATCTTCCAAAGCTAAGTACCCCATTGGGAATTCTTTTTTCTTGCTCTAATCGATGTCAGAAAAAGTTAATAATTGTCTTGCCTGTGGAAAGCAAATACCTCACAGAGATTTTCATTCTTACTGCATCAACTGTTTAGGCCCAGACCACAAGGTCCCTCGCTGTCAGTTTTGTGCCTTGTTTAATGTCTGAACTATTAGTCATCAGGCTATCTTTGCTGCTAAATTCATTTGCTCTCATTCTCTGCATTCCGAAATGGCTTCGGTAAGCCATCCGACTACCAATCATTTGAAAAAATGTAAGGCTAAAGACAGACAGACCACATAGGTCCAAAACGCTTCCGTCAACTAGTCACCAGTCCACCGGTACTCAGTGAGGCACTTTTGCAGCCCCTGATACCCACTTCTACAGTTTCGCAGGCCTCTGCTGAGATCCATTCAGAGTTTGGTATGCTGCGAGATGCTTCTTTGGTTATGGAACCTGTGGATGTCTCTACCTTGGATGGGTCCGAACCTGCTGTGCAGGCACCAGCTTCTGAGGGTGTGTTCCGACCTTCTGATGTTCGTATTAAACCGACTTCTTCATTTCAGACTAAAATGACCGAGTTTCTCAGTCCCAGAATTCACACTATGCCTAGAAAACTGACAACCAAAGTGCTTGCTCAAGCTCCCATGCCACATAAACAAATGCTTAGAATGGCTGAAAACCTTATAACTCTAATTAGGGGAAGCCAGCCTTTCCCCTCTAAAAGACAAAAAATTGATTTCCCTTCTGATTCAACAGACCATGAGTCCGATCCCTCTGATTACCAGGACATAACCTTATCTACCTGTAAGGATTCAGATGCAGAGGATTCCATTCCCTCTACCTCCCCTCCAGAGGACTTTTCTTTTGATGAAACCTTGCATACCTTAAGGGAGCATTTCCGCTGGGAAAGCCAGGACTATCCACAGTCCAAAAAGAGACTCAGAGAATTTTTAGACATGCCTCAGCACAGGCCTCTAGCTATACCCCCTGGATATTGTAGATGATGTCTTCATGGAATCCAGTCTTACTCCTGATACTTTACCATGAGCTCCTAGAAAGCCTGACGGGTACTACAGGGTACCCGACTCGCTCAGATTTCTCTGTAAGAACCCCACTGCAGATCCAGAGACCATCTTCCAGGGACCTAAAGGTATTAAGGCTACTACAGCCATAAATCCTACCCCTTTGGACAGGGATTCAAGAGCTTTGGACAGATGGGGCAAGAAGGTATATACCTCTGCCATCAGAGCTTTAAATTGCCAGTTTCACATGTTGAAGTACCAGCAGCATATTATGGAACTAAATAAACAAAAAAAATGTTGTTGCTTCCAGATTTTGCAGAAAATAAAGATTTACAAGAGTTAATGCATTCTGCAAACCAAGTCAGTAAACATACTTTGCAGTGTGGTTTTGATGCATCAGAAGCATTTTGCAGGCTGCTGTCACTGGGCCTGTACAGAGAAGGCGTGCCTGGCTGAAGGAACAAATCTTGCCAGATCATGTTAAAGCAAAATTACTAGATGGTCCATTAAACCAGGAACGTTTATTTGACGCAAAAGCAGAAGAGGTTCTTAAAAACATGGAGGAAAATGCTAAATTTATGCAAACTGTTAAAGATTTCTTACAGGTACAGCCACCTAGATTCAGTAGGCATTGGCCTTCAAAAAACTGGTCCTCTCCAGTCCCTACCAGATCTTCTCAGCCCAAACCCAGGGGCAACAGACCAACAAGGCTACAGTATCAGGGTACACAGAGATCTAAACAATGGAGTGCTCCCCCCTCAAAAACAGGGAGTGGTAAGCACTCCCTTATGGAAAAAATTCACAATGACTTGTCTATCATCCTTCCCAGCCATGCCAAAGTACTTGTACCCCTAGGAGGAAAACTCGCCCTGCATGCAAAAATCTGGATGTCCATTACACAGGACAGATGGGTCCTAAACATTGTATCCCAGAGATACATATTCTACTTCCACTCACTGCCAACCCCAAGCGGATTGCTAGACCTTCCTCCAAACCAGTGGGCAGATGCTCAAAAACAAGTACTTTCTTTTCTCAGTATCAGGGCTATTCAGCCTGTTCCAATAGAGAAAATAGGACAGGGTTTCTACTCCAGACTCTTCCTGGAGCCCAGAAAAGAGGGCTCTTGGTGCCCTATCCTGGACCTGTCCATTCTCAACACCTTCGTGGTGGTCCAAAACTTCAAAATGCTTTCATTAAAACAGCTGCTTCCTATGCTAGCCAAGGACTCCTGTCTAGTCACCGAAGACCTAAAAGACACTTATCTGTACATCCCCATAATGGAATCTTGCAGGAAATATCTATGTTTCAGGGCAGTTCTCTGTACTTCCCTTTGGCTTATCTATTGCGTCCGGGGTTTTCACTAAGTGCCTGGCTCCAGCCATTGCATACTGCAGGCAGAGAAAAATTCAAATTTATCCATACTTGGACGATTGCCTGATTCAGGTGGACAGTCAGGAATTGCTACTTCAGCACATGGCATTTGTAAAGAAATCACATCTGGTGCCCAGCCAAAATAATTTATTCCTGGGAGCAATCTTGAACAGAACTTCCCAGATGGAATTCCTTACTCCAGAAAAGCAGGTTTATTTGGCAAACTACTCCAAACTAATGGCCACCAGAACCCAGCTATCGGCAAGAAAAATACTGCAAGCCATAGGGTTCATGGCCTCATGAATTCTACTAATTCCATATGCAAGACTGCATATGAGGAAACTTCAATGGTACTTAAAATGTCTCTGGTGCCAACAGTCATAGACCTGGAAACAATTATTCCTATCATTCCTTGTCTAAGGGCAGAGTTCCTTTGGTGGGCAGAGGCTTGCAACCACAACAAGGGACTCCCTTTCCCTCAACCCCTTGCTGCCCAAACCCTGACATCAGACTATGCATGGGGGGCTCACATGGCTGGCAAATGCATTCAAGGCACATGGAGCCCAGGACAAATTCACCTACATATCAATCAAAAAGAAATGTTAGCTGTACAGAATGCTCTGACAGCCTTCAAATACCTTATCCTTCCAGGACAACTCTTGATAAAGACAGACAACACCACAGTTAAGTGGTACATAAACAAGCACGGGGGGGAACTCATTCCTACAAACTCTGCAGGTTAGCCATGGCCCTGTGGAACACAGCCTTGAGCAACCAAGTGCACTTGCAAGCTCATTTCCTGCCAGGTAAACAAAATTCTGTGGCAGATGACTTAAGTAGAAATCTACTGGACCCACATGAGTGGAAACTGGAACCCAACTCATTCAAACTTCTAACCCACAGGTGGGGGACACCAGATGTGGACCTCTTTGACACCCCTCCAAAACCATCAATTCAGCAAACTTTGCACCAGAAATCCCCACAGCCAAGCATGGGAAGTGGATGCCCTATCCTTTTCATGGGAAAACCTCTCAATTTATGCCTTTTCCCCTCTGCCCTCCTCTCAAAAGTACTACTCAAGGTCAAACAGGACAAACCAAGGACAATCTTTATTGCACCAGACTGGTCCCGCCAGCATTGGTACCCACTCTATGCAGTCTGGCAGCAGTGTCACCCTGCCACCTACATTAGACCCCCTCCCTGCTGTCCCAGCAGGAGGGACAGATTTTGCATCCTCAGCTGCAAGCCCTGGACCTTGCAGCCTGGCTTATTGCCTGAATACACCCCCAGCAACCCTCAGCAAACAGGTGCTGGACATTATCCTTCAGGTCAGAAGGCCTAATACTAGGAAATCCTATTCAGAAAAATGGAAAAGATACTGTTCATGGAGCCAGTCTCCTTACCTCAAATCCTAGATTGCCTAGCAGAGCTGCACCACAAAGGCCTATCCTTCTCTTCTATTAAGATTCATGCCTCGGCCATCTCAGCTCATTATAATACTGAGCTACCTCTATTTTTTCACCCTCTGGTCAAACAGTTCCCGAGAGGAGCTAACAATTTAAGACCCCCATGGAGAGCTCCCACCCCTGTCTGGGACCTTAACTTTGTACTAGAGAAGCTCACGCTTCCCCCTTTTGAGCCTGCTGATACAGCACAGTTAAAATTCCTCTCTTGGAAAACAGCCTTACTTCTAGCCATCACTTCAACAAGAAGAGTGTCTGAGTTACAGGCACTAGTGGCTGTGAAACCCTTCATTATTTTCCATGCTGACAGAGTTCCCCCCCCCTCAGACTAACCCATCTTTTATGCCCAAGGTGGTATCCAGTGTGGCTTTAAACCAATCCATCCATTTACCAACCTTCTCCCTAATCCTCAGAATAATGGGGAAAGGATCCTGCACTCTTCGGATGTACACAGACAACTCAGGTTCTACCTTGACAGGACTAAGCCTTTCAGAAAAATCTGACCAGCTGCTAGTCAGCTTTGCTACAGAGGCAGAGGTCAAGGCCATTTCAAAGCAAACCATTTCTAAATGGGTAGGACACTGCATCCATTTCTGCTACAATCACCATGGAAAACATACCCCACAAGGGATCAGAGCTCATTCCACTATGGCTACCTCACCCTCTACAGCATTTCTCAGGGCAGTCCCTACCAGGGACATCCTGGAGGCTGCATCCTGGAGTTCTGTGCACACCTTCACCAAGCTTTACCACTTACCTGTCTTTTCTAAATCCATAGCTGGATTTGCCACAGAAGTCTTACAAGGCCTGCTAGCCAGCCCTACTATTACTTGACTGCCTCCACCCTTCCTCAGCTTTGGGAATCAACCCAAGTGTGATGACTGCAACAGTGAAACATGAAGAATGTAGTACAGTTGTGTACACTTACCATAAATGTAGATGTTCGAGTGTATTCACTGTTGCAGTCCAAGTTACCCTCCCTCCAGCCCCCAATGCTTTCTACCTGTCTTCTTGTTGGCCATATCTTATGGCTATGGTATTTACTTTTTACTGGAGGTGTTCCACACCATGCAATTGCTTTCTGTTTTGATGGCTCCTGACATCTGGGGCAGAAAAAACTGATGTAATGGCATCGGCTGCATGTTTTATACACCTGATGTTATGGAAGAGGTGACAGCATCCAATGTAGAGATTCCAAGAGTCTGGTATTCAGGCCGACTGAGGGCTACCTGCAGGCAGATAACCCATGTGTGATGACTGCAACAGTGAATACACTCGAACGTCTACATTTATGTTAAGTGTACACAACTGTTGTTGTGTCTTTCGGCTTTTCCCGGTTAGGGGTCGCCACAGCGGAACTCCAGTCCACTAATGATTGGCAGTAGATTTTTACGTGCCGAGTTGCCAGCCCTGACGCACAACCTTCAATGAAGGTACGCCCATTCACACATGTCTCCACACAGAAGAAGCTTTAGCTGAGAATCGAACAGGACAACGTCTTACTGTGAGGCAACAATGCTACCGCAGCACCATCACCACCACAGTACTAGGTGTACACAACTGTACTTTCCTCAAATAGACATTTGGATGGAGGCCATCCCCTTCCCATTTTTATTTTCATCCTAGTATGTCACAAAGCGACTGGAGCCACTCAGAAATTCAAAACACCAGAAAACCTATTGCTAATGTTCATCTTATGCCAGAGTGCCCACAGGTTTTTCAAAGTGGCCCTGTTCCAACAGAGCCAGACATTCAAAACAGAAGAAAGGTGTAGAAGGGGCTCATCCAAATTCCTCTCCCATGAATCAGAATTCCTCTGCCTGAAACCAGAGATGACACATTACTTAGCAGGGGTACATGGGTGTTTCTTACCCTTTTAGGAACTACAATTACCAGATGGAGAGAGAACTAAAGGGAATATAGAATGTTTATCTAACAACAAGATGTCTAAGCTCCAGACTAACATGTGAACCACTCTACTAAACCCTTCTCTATAGTAGGAAGACACTTACTGGAAAAAGGAATTACTTTCTTCCCTCATGGCTGCAATACGTTTGTGAGTATCTGTATCATCACTGGTTTAAAACTTTGTGCAGAAACTGAACTTGAAGCCCCCACCCCATAATAAGGCAGTGTTCACTAGTAATAGCAACCAAGAGAGGGTACATTGGAAAAGACATTGATTTTTGCCCTGCTATTTATCTGTCACTGAGTGCATTTGAGAGCAAATGCAAGGCAAATGTTAGAAGACCAAACAATGCTGCCACAAGATATTTTAGAGTATGAGCAAAACTGAAATGAAAACACTTGAAGAGATGTGCCCAGACAAATCATGCAATTTTATGAAGGCTGACAAAGGAGAGGGAGGTTTTGAAACCGACACATTGATATACAGCAAAAAGAATGTAGACACAATGAGTAATACATTTTTTTTATCACAAAGTACATTTTGAGACTGTTTTTGGTGTATATAACAGCACTACAACCAGCTTACATCTCTGTGGTTACACCCAGCTTACCTCCTCTCCTACAAACTTCAGCTCCATCATCAACCTTGTCACTCATCCTAACCTCTATCATCACCCTGAATCCTTCCCAGACACAGTAAGTGATCACTCCCCCATACGAGTCCTAAAGTCCTCCCCTCACCTCCCTAGACCTCACAAATTTAAAGAATGCTGTAAGCTAACCAACTATAACCCAGAGACTCAGCTACCATCTTTCCACAATTGACTAGTCCTTCCTCTTTCACCCCTCTTTAGACAAAGCTGTTCTCCAATTCAGCTCTATGTTCCTAAACATTTTAAACTCTGTTGCCCGTACCAGAATAGTCAGGGTCAAATCTCGCTGCTCATCTATGTTCAGCCATTCTATTATCCAAAACAGAGATTCTGCATGGAAACCTTGGACAAAAACAAAATCACTCACTCATTTCCAAAAATATAGGGAACTCTGTAACTTGGCCAAAAAATATATAAACATTGATAAGAAAGCCTTCTACCACAGCTCCCTATTCACACAATCTAAACCCCCAAAAATTCTGTCAACTAAATTATCCACCCTTGTAACCCTTCTACACCCAATCAATGGCCCAGTAACACCCCCCAAGAAACTGCTAACACCTTAAATATTTACTTCACTGACACCATTAGCAAATGTATACCAACTTCCAAACCAACAAATCACTCTCCTCCCACCACCCCATACCATAACACTGCCCTGTCTCAGTAAACCCCATACCCACTAGCTATATTAAAAACCTTCTTCTCAAACTTAAAGTATGTTCATCCACTGACAACTTGCCATCTCTCTTCCTAAAGGCTGCCCACCAGCCCAACAGCATATCCAGTATCCATTCTCATTCATCCCTCAGTCTTTGAATCTACTGTCCCTACTCTTTGAAAAAAATCCATAGTATACCTCACCTCAAGTCTGTTGAACTTTCTAACTATCGCTCTATCGCCATACTCTCCCTTCTCCACAATTCGTGAGCACTGTGTGCATAAACAACTCCTGACTAATCTTACTCAAGAAAACCTCATCCCTACTACCCAGCATGGTTTCCACCCCATCATAGCACCACTATCACTCTCATTTCCCTTACTAACTCCATCTTCCTAGCCAGAGACAATAATAAACTAGTGTCCTGCCTATTCTTGGATCCCTCCAAAGCCTTTGACATGGTTTCCCACCCTATCCTCCTCTCTAAACTGACCCAACTAAACCACTCCCCCACAACTATCTCATGGTTTGCTAGCTACCTCTCTAACAGTCTGCAA